>NW_027254383.1:0-300000 GCF_044704955.1 Pristiophorus japonicus | reverse complement strand
TCAAAGTGTACGATCACAGGGTACAGTCACAGAGTACGGTTACAGAGTACAGTCACAGAGTACGGTCACAGAGTACGATCACAGAGTACGGTCACAGAGTACGGTCACAGAGTACGGTCAGAGAGTACGGTTACAGAATACGGTCAGAGTACGGTTACAGAGTACGGTCACAGAGTACGATTACAGAGTACAGTCACAGAGTACGGTCACAGGGTACAGTCACAGAGTACAGTCACAGAGTACGGTTACAGAGTACATTCACAGAGTACGGTCACAGAGTACAGTCACAGAGTACAGTCACAGAGTACGGTTACAGAATACGGTCAGTATACGGTTACAGAGTTCAGTCACAGAGTACAGTCACAGAGTACAGTCACAGAGTACGGTCACAGAGTACAGTCACAGAGTACGGTCACAGAGTATGGTCACAGAGTACGGTCACAGAGATCAGTCACAGAGTACGGTCACAGAGTACGGTCACAGAGTACAGTCACAGAGTACGGTCACAGAGTACAGTCACAGAGTACAGTCAGAGAGTACGATCACAGAGTACAGTCACAGAGTACGGTTACAGTGTACAGTCACAGAATACGGTCACAGAGTACGGTCACAGAGTACGGTCACAGAATACGGTCACAGAGTTCGATCACAGAGTACAGTCACAGAGTACAGTCACAGAGTACGGTTACAGAATACGGTCAGTATACGGTTACAGAGTACAGTCACAGAGTACAGTCACAGAGTACAGTCACAGAGTACGGTCACAGAGTACAGTCACAGAGTACGGTCACAGAGTACGGTCACAGAGTATGGTCACAGAGTACGGTCACAGAGATCAGTCACAGAGTACGGTCACAGAGTACGGTCACAGAGTACAGTCACAGAGTACGGTCACAGAGTACAGTCACAGAGTACAGTCAGAGAGTACGATCACAGAGTACAGTCACAGAGTACGGTTACAGTGTACAGTCACAGAATACGGTCACAGAGTACGGTCACAGAGTACGGTCACAGAATACGGTCACAGAGTTCGATCACAGAGTACAGTCACAGAGTACGGTTACAGAGTACAGTCACGGAGGACAGTCTCAGAGTACGGTCTTAGAGTACGGTCACAGAGTACAGTCACAGAGTACTGTCACAGAATCCGTTCACAGAGTACGGTCACAGAGTACAGTCACAGAGTACAGTCACAGAGTACGGTCACAGAGTATAGTTACAGAGTACAGTCACAGAGTACAGTCACAGAGTACAGTCACAGGGTACGGTCACAGAGTACAGTCACAGAGTACGATCACAGAGTACAGTCACAGAGTATGGTTACAGAGTACAGTCACAGAGTACAGTCACAGAATACAGTCACAGAGTACGGTCACAGAATGCGGTCAAAGTGTACGATCACAGAGTACAGTCACAGAGTACGGTTACAGAGTACAGTCACAGAGTACGGTCACAGAGTACGATCACAGAGTACGGTCACAGAGTACAGTCACAGAGTACGGTCACAGAGTACGGTCACAGTACAGTCACAGAGTACGGTCACAAAGTACAGTCACAGAGATCAGTCACAGAGTACGGTCAGAGAGTACGGTCAGAGAGTACAGTCACAGAGTACAGTCACAGAGTACAGTCACAGAGTACGGTCACAGAGTACGGTCACAGAGTACAGTCACAGAGCACAGTCAGAGAGTACGATCACAGAGTACATTCACAGAGTACGGTTACAGAGTACAGTCACAGAATACTATCACAGAGTACGGTCACAGAGTACGGTCACAGAATACGGTCACAGAGTACGATCACAGAGTACAGTCACAGAGTACGGTTACAGAGTACAGTCACAGAGGACGGTCTCAGAGTACGGTCTTAGAGTACGGTCTCAGAGTACGGTCACAGAGTACTGTCACAGAGTACGGTCACAGAGTACGGTCACAAAGTACAGTCACAGAGTACAGTCACAGAGTACGGTCACAGAGTACGGTTACAGAGTACAGTCACAGAGTACAGTCACAGAGTACAGTCACAGGGTACGGTCACAGAGTACAGTCACAGAGTACGATCACAGAGTACAGTCACAGAGTATGGTTACAGAGTACAGTCACAGAATACAGTCACAGAGTACGGTCACAGAATGCGGTCAAAGTGTACGATCACAGAGTACAGTCACAGAGTACGGTCACAGAGTACAGTCACAGAGTACGGTCACAGAGTACGGTCACAGAGTACGATCACAGAGTATGGTCACAGAGTACAGTCACAGAGTACGGTTACAGAATACGGTCAGTGTACGGTTACAGAGTACAGTCACAGAGTACAGTCACAGAGTACAGTCACAGAGTACGGTCACAGAGTACAGTCACAGAGTACGGTCACAGAGTACGGTCACAGAGTATGGTCACAGAGTACGGTCACAGAGATCAGTCACAGAGTACGGTCACAGAGTACGGTGACAGATTACAGTCACAGAGTACGGTCACAGAGTACAGTCACAGAGTACAGTCAGAGAGTACGATCACAGAGTACAGTCACAGAGTACAGTTACAGAGTACACTCACAGAATACGGTCACAGAGTACGGTCACAGAGTATGGTCACAGAATACGGTCACAGAGTACGATCACAGAGTACAGTCACAGAGTACGGTTACAGAGTACAGTCACAGAGGACAGTCTCAGAGTACGGTCTTAGAGTACGGTCTCAGAGTACAGTCACAGAGTACAGTCACAGAGTACGGTCACAGAGTATGGTCACAGAGTATAGTTACAGAGTACAGTCACAGAGTACAGTCACAGAGTACAGTCACAGGGTACGGTCACAGAGTACAGTCACAGAGTACGATCACAGAGTACAGTCACAGAGTATGGTTACAGAGTACAGTCACAGAGTACAGTCACAGAATACAGTCACAGAGTACGGTCACAGAATGCGGTCAAAGTGTACGATCACAGGGTACAGTCACAGAGTACGGTTACAGAGTACAGTCACAGAGTACGGTCACAGAGTACGATCACAGAGTACGGTCACAGAGTACGGTCACAGAGTACGGTCAGATAGTACGGTTACAGAATACGGTCAGAGTACGGTTACAGAGTACGGTCACAGAGTACGATTACAGAGTACAGTCACAGAGTACGGTCACAGGGTACAGTCACAGAGTACAGTCACAGAGTACGGTTACAGAGTACATTCACAGAGTACGGTCACAGAGTACAGTCACAGAGTACAGTCACAGAGTACGGTTACAGAATACGGTCAGTATACGGTTACAGAGTTCAGTCACAGAGTACAGTCACAGAGTACAGTCACAGAGTACGGTCACAGAGTACGGTCACAGAGTACAGTCACAGAGTACGGTCACAGAGTATGGTCACAGAGTACGGTCACAGAGATCAGTCACAGAGTACGGTCACAGAGTACGGTCACAGAGTACAGTCACAGAGTACGGTCACAGAGTACAGTCACAGAGTACAGTCAGAGAGTACGATCACAGAGTACAGTCACAGAGTACGGTTACAGTGTACAGTCACAGAATACGGTCACAGAGTACGGTCACAGAGTACAGTCACAGAATACGGTCACAGAGTTCGATCACAGAGTACAGTCACAGAGTACAGTCACAGAGTACGGTTACAGAATACGGTCAGTATACGGTTACAGAGTACAGTCACAGAGTACAGTCACAGAGTACAGTCACAGAGTACGGTCACAGAGTACAGTCACAGAGTACGGTCACAGAGTACGGTCACAGAGTATGGTCACAGAGTACGGTCACAGAGATCAGTCACAGAGTACGGTCACAGAGTACGGTCACAGAGTACAGTCACAGAGTACGGTCACAGAGTACAGTCACAGAGTACAGTCAGAGAGTACGATCACAGAGTACAGTCACAGAGTACGGTTACAGTGTACAGTCAGAGAATACGGTCACAGAGTACGGTCACAGAGTACGGTCACAGAATACGGTCACAGAGTTCGATCACAGAGTACAGTCACAGAGTACGGTTACAGAGTACAGTCACAGAGGACAGTCTCAGAGTACGGTCTTAGAGTACGGTCTCAGAGTACAGTCACAGAGTACTGTCACAGAATACGGTCACAGAGTACGGTCACAGAGTACAGTCACAGAGTACAGTCACAGAGTACGGTCACAGAGTATAGTTACAGAGTACAGTCACAGAGTACAGTCACAGAGTACAGTCACAGGGTACGGTCACAGAGTACAGTCACAGAGTACGATCACAGAGTACAGTCACAGAGTATGGTTACAGAGTACAGTCACAGAGTACAGTCACAGAATACAGTCACAGAGTACGGTCACAGAATGCGGTCAAAGTGTACGATCACAGAGTACAGTCACAGAGTACGGTTACAGAGTACAGTCACAGAGTACGGTCACAGAGTACGATCACAGAGTACGGTCACAGAGTACAGTCACAGAGTACGGTCACAGAGTACGGTCACAGTACAGTCACAGAGTACGGTCACAAAGTACAGTCACAGAGATCAGTCACAGAGTACGGTCAGAGAGTACGGTCAGAGAGTACAGTCACAGAGTACGGTCACAGAGTACAGTCACAGAGTACGGTCACAGAGTACGGTCACAGAGTACAGTCACAGAGCACAGTCAGAGAGTACGATCACAGAGTACATTCACAGAGTATGGTTACAGAGTACAGTCACAGAATACTATCACAGAGTACGGTCACAGAGTACGGTCACAGAATACGGTCACAGAGTACGATCACAGAGTACAGTCACAGAGTACGGTTACAGAGTACAGTCACAGAGGACAGTCTCAGAGTACGGTCTTAGAGTACGGTCTCAGAGTACGGTCACAGAGTACTGTCACAGAGTATGGTCACAGAGTACGGTCACAGAGATCAGTCACAGAGTACGGTCACAGAGTACGGTGACAGATTACAGTCACAGAGTACGGTCACAGAGTACAGTCACAGAGTACAGTCAGAGAGTACGATCACAGAGTACAGTCACAGAGTACAGTTACAGAGTACACTCACAGAATACGGTCACAGAGTACGGTCACAGAGTATGGTCACAGAATACGGTCACAGAGTACGATCACAGAGTACAGTCACAGAGTACGGTTACAGAGTACAGTCACAGAGGACAGTCTCAGAGTACGGTCTTAGAGTACGGTCTCAGAGTACAGTCACAGAGTACAGTCACAGAGTACGGTCACAGAGTACGGTCACAGAGTATAGTTACAGAGTACAGTCACAGAGTACAGTCACAGAGTACAGTCACAGGGTACGGTCACAGAGTACAGTCACAGAGTACGATCACAGAGTACAGTCACAGAGTACGGTCACAGAGTACAGTCACAGAGTACGGTCACAGAATGCGGTCAAAGTGTACGATCACAGGGTACAGTCACAGAGTACGGTTACAGAGTACAGTCACAGAGTACGGTCACAGAGTACGATCACAGAGTACGGTCACAGAGTACGGTCACAGAGTACGGTCAGAGAGTACGGTCAGAGAGTACGGTTACAGAATACGGTCAGAGTACGGTTACAGAGTACGGTCACAGAGTACGATTACAGAGTACAGTCACAGAGTACGGTCACAGGGTACAGTCACAGAGTACAGTCACAGAGTACGGTTACAGAGTACATTCACAGAGTACGGTCACAGAGTACAGTCACAGAGTACAGTCACAGAGTACGGTTACAGAATACGGTCAGTATACGGTTACAGAGTTCAGTCACAGAGTACAGTCACAGAGTACAGTCACAGAGTACGGTCACAGAGTACAGTCACAGAGTACAGTCACAGAGTACGGTCACAGAGTATGGTCACAGAGTACGGTCACAGAGATCAGTCACAGAGTACGGTCACAGAGTACGGTCACAGAGTACAGTCACAGAGTACGGTCACAGAGTACAGTCACAGAGTACAGTCAGAGAGTACGATCACAGAGTACAGTCACAGAGTACGGTTACAGTCTACAGTCACAGAATACGGTCACAGAGTACGGTCACAGAGTACGGTCACAGAATACGGTCACAGAGTTCGATCACAGAGTACAGTCACAGAGTACAGTCACAGAGTACGGTTACAGAATACGGTCAGTATACGGTTACAGAGTACAGTCACAGAGTACAGTCACAGAGTACAGTCACAGAGTACGGTCACAGAGTACAGTCACAGAGTACGGTCACAGAGTACGGTCACAGAGTATGGTCACAGAGTACGGTCACAGAGATCAGTCACAGAGTACGGTCACAGAGTACGGTCACAGAGTACAGTCACAGAGTACAGTCACAGAGTACGGTCACAGAGTACAGTCACAGAGTACAGTCAGAGAGTACGATCACAGAGTACAGTCACAGAGTACGGTTACAGAATACGGTCAGTATACGGTTACAGAGTACAGTCACAGAGTACAGTCACAGAGTACAGTCACAGAGTACGGTCACAGAGTACAGTCACAGAGTACGGTCACAGAGTACGGTCACAGAGTATGGTCACAGAGTACGGTCACAGAGATCAGTCACAGAGTACGGTCACAGAGTACGGTCACAGAGTACAGTCACAGAGTACGGTCACAGAGTACAGTCACAGAGTACAGTCAGAGAGTACGATCACAGAGTACAGTCACAGAGTACGGTTACAGTGTACAGTCACAGAATACGGTCACAGAGTACGGTCACAGAGTATGGTCACAGAGTACGGTCACAGAGATCAGTCACAGAGTACGGTCACAGAGTACGGTCACAGAGTACAGTCACAGAGTACGGTCACAGAGTACAGTCACAGAGTACAGTCAGAGAGTACGATCACAGAGTACAGTCACAGAGTACGGTTACAGTGTACAGTCACAGAATACGGTCACAGAGTACGGTCACAGAGTACGGTCACAGAATACGGTCACAGAGTTCGATCACAGAGTACAGTCACAGAGTACGGTTACAGAGTACAGTCACAGAGGACAGTCTCAGAGTACGGTCTTAGAGTACGGTCTCAGAGTACAGTCACAGAGTACTGTCACAGAATACGGTCACAGAGTACGGTCACAGAGTACAGTCACAGAGTACAGTCACAGAGTACGGTCACAGAGTATAGTCACAGAGTACAGTCACAGAGTACAGTCACAGAGTACAGTCACAGGGTACGGTCACAGAGTACAGTCACAGAGTACGATCACAGAGTACAGTCACAGAGTATGGTTACAGAGTACAGTCACAGAGTACAGTCACAGAATACAGTCACAGAGTACGGTCACAGAATGCGGTCAAAGTGTACGATCACAGAGTACAGTCACAGAGTACGGTTACAGAGTACAGTCACAGAGTACGGTCACAGAGTACGATCACAGAGTACGGTCACAGAGTACAGTCACAGAGTACGGTCACAGAGTACGGTCACAGAGTACGGTCACAGTACAGTCACAGAGTACGGTCACAAAGTACAGTCACAGAGATCAGTCACAGAGTACGGTCAGAGAGTACGGTCAGAGAGTACAGTCACAGAGTACGGTCACAGAGTACAGTCACAGAGTACGGTCACAGAGTACGGTCACAGAGTACAGTCACAGAGCACAGTCAGAGAGTACGATCACAGAGTACATTCACAGAGTATGGTTACAGAGTACAGTCACAGAATACTATCACAGAGTACGGTCACAGAGTACGGTCACAGAATACGGTCACAGAGTACGATCACAGAGTACAGTCACAGAGTACGGTTACAGAGTACAGTCACAGAGGACAGTCTCAGAGTACGGTCTTAGAGTACGGTCTCAGAGTACGGTCACAGAGTA
The DNA here is from genome assembly GCF_044704955.1 of Pristiophorus japonicus. Taxonomy (NCBI): domain Eukaryota; kingdom Metazoa; phylum Chordata; class Chondrichthyes; family Pristiophoridae; genus Pristiophorus; species Pristiophorus japonicus. Next base: position 292,218 of record NW_027254383.1, on the reverse strand, counting down.
CTGTCACAGAGTACGGTCACAGAGTACGGTCACAAAGTACAGTCACAGAGTACAGTCACAGAGTACGGTCACAGAGTACGGTCACAGAGTACGGTCACAGAGTACAGTCACAGAGTACGATCACACAGTACAGTCACAGAGTACGATCAGAAAGTACAGTCACAGAGTACGGTCACAGAGTACGGTTACAGAGTACAGTCACAGAGTACGGTCACAGAGTACGATTACAGAGTACAGTCACAGAGTATGGTTACAGAGTACAGTCACAGAGTACAGTCACAGAGTACGGCCACAGAGTACAGTCACAGAGTACGGTCACAGAGTACAGTTACAGAGTACAGTCACAGGGTACGGTCACAGAGTACAGTTACAGAGTACGATCACACAGTACAGTCACAGAGTACGATCACAAAGTACAGTCACAGAGTACAGTCACAGAGTACGGTTACAGAGTACAGTCACAGAGTACGGTCACAGAGTACGATTACAGAGTACAGTCACAGAGTACGGTCACAGGGTACAGTCACAGAGTACAGTCACAGAGTACGGTTACAGAATACGGTCAGTATATGGTTACAGAGTACAGTCACAGAGTACAGTCACAGAGTACAGTCACAGAGTACGGTCACAGAGTACAGTCACAGAGTACGGTCACAGAGTACGGTCACAGAGTATGGTCACAGAGTACGGTCACAGAGATCAGTCACAGAGTACGGTCACAGAGTACGGTCACAGAGTACAGTCACAGAGTACGGTCACAGAGTACAGTCACAGAGTACAGTCAGAGAGTACGATCACAGAGTACAGTCACAGAGTACGGTTACAGTGTACAGTCACAGAATACGGTCACAGAGTACGGTCACAGAGTACGGTCACAGAATACGGTCACAGAGTTCGATCACAGAGTACAGTCACAGAGTACGGTTACAGAGTACAGTCACGGAGGACAGTCTCAGAGTACGGTCTTAGAGTACGGTCTCAGAGTACAGTCACAGAGTACTGTCACAGAATCCGTTCACAGAGTACGGTCACAGAGTACAGTCACAGAGTACAGTCACAGAGTACGGTCACAGAGTATAGTTACAGAGTACAGTCACAGAGTACAGTCACAGAGTACAGTCACAGGGTACGGTCACAGAGTACAGTCACAGAGTACGATCACAGAGTACAGTCACAGAGTATGGTTACAGAGTACAGTCACAGAGTACAGTCACAGAATACAGTCACAGAGTACGGTCACAGAATGCGGTCAAAGTGTACGATCACAGAGTACAGTCACAGAGTACGGTTACAGAGTACAGTCACAGAGTACGGTCACAGAGTACGATCACAGAGTACGGTCACAGAGTACAGTCACAGAGTACGGTCACAGAGTACGGTCACAGAGTACGGTCACAGTACAGTCACAGAGTACGGTCACAAAGTACAGTCACAGAGATCAGTCACAGAGTACGGTCAGAGAGTACGGTCAGAGAGTACAGTCACAGAGTACAGTCACAGAGTACGGTCACAGAGTACGGTCACAGAGTACAGTCACAGAGCACAGTCAGAGAGTACGATCACAGAGTACATTCACAGAGTACGGTTACAGAGTACAGTCACAGAATACTATCACAGAGTACGGTCACAGAGTACGGTCACAGAATACGGTCACAGAGTACGATCACAGAGTACAGTCACAGAGTACGGTTACAGAGTACAGTCACAGAGGACAGTCTCAGAGTACGGTCTTAGAGTACGGTCTCAGAGTACGGTCACAGAGTACTGTCACAGAGTACGGTCACAGAGTACGGTCACAAAGTACAGTCACAGAGTACAGTCACAGAGTACGGTCACAGAGTACGGTTACAGAGTACAGTCACAGAGTACAGTCACAGAGTACAGTCACAGGGTACGGTCACAGAGTACAGTCACAGAGTACGATCACAGAGTACAGTCACAGAATACAGTCACAGAGTACGGTCACAGAATGCGGTCAAAGTGTACGATCACAGAGTACAGTCACAGAGTACGGTCACAGAGTACGGTCACAGAGTACGGTCACAGAGTACGATCACAGAGTATGGTCACAGAGTACAGTCACAGAGTACGGTTACAGAATACGGTCAGTGTACGGTTACAGAGTACAGTCACAGAGTACAGTCACAGAGTACAGTCACAGAGTACAGTCACAGAGTACGGTCACAGAGTACAGTCACAGAGTACGGTCACAGAGTACGGTCACAGAGTATGGTCACAGAGTACGGTCACAGAGATCAGTCACAGAGTACGGTCACAGAGTACGGTGACAGATTACAGTCACAGAGTACGGTCACAGAGTACAGTCACAGAGTACAGTCAGAGAGTACGATCACAGAGTACAGTCACAGAGTACAGTTACAGAGTACACTCAGAGAATACGGTCACAGAGTACGGTCACAGAGTATGGTCACAGAATACGGTCACAGAGTACGATCACAGAGTACAGTCACAGAGTACGGTTACAGAGTACAGTCACAGAGGACAGTCTCAGAGTACGGTCTTAGAGTACGGTCTCAGAGTACAGTCACAGAGTACAGTCACAGAGTACGGTCACAGAGTACGGTCACAGAGTATAGTTACAGAGTACAGTCACAGAGTACAGTCACAGAGTACAGTCACAGGGTACGGTCACAGAGTACAGTCACAGAGTACGATCACAGAGTACAGTCACAGAGTATGGTTACAGAGTACAGTCACAGAGTACAGTCACAGAATACAGTCACAGAGTACGGTCACAGAATGCGGTCAAAGTGTACGATCACAGGGTACAGTCACAGAGTACGGTTACAGAGTACAGTCACAGAGTACGGTCACAGAGTACGATCACAGAGTACGGTCACAGAGTACGGTCACAGAGTACGGTCAGAGAGTACGGTTACAGAATACGGTCAGAGTACGGTTACAGAGTACGGTCACAGAGTACGATTACAGAGTACAGTCACAGAGTACGGTCACAGGGTACAGTCACAGAGTACAGTCACAGAGTACGGTTACAGAGTACATTCACAGAGTACGGTCACAGAGTACAGTCACAGAGTACAGTCACAGAGTACGGTTACAGAATACGGTCAGTATACGGTTACAGAGTACAGTCACAGAGTACAGTCACAGAGTACAGTCACAGAGTACGGTCACAGAGTACAGTCACAGAGTACGGTCACAGAGTACGGTCACAGAGTACGGTCACAGAGTATGGTCACAGAGTACGGTCACAGAGATCAGTCACAGAGTACGGTCACAGAGTACGGTCACAGAGTACAGTCACAGAGTACGGTCACAGAGTACAGTCACAGAGTACAGTCAGAGAGTACGATCACAGAGTACAGTCACAGAGTACGGTTACAGTGTACAGTCACAGAATACGGTCACAGAGTACGGTCACAGAGTACGGTCACAGAATACGGTCACAGAGTTCGATCACAGAGTACAGTCACAGAGTACGGTTACAGAGTACAGTCACAGAGGACAGTCTCAGAGTACGGTCTTAGAGTACGGTCTCAGAGTACAGTCACAGAGTACTGTCACAGAATACGGTCACAGAGTACGGTCACAGAGTACAGTCACAGAGTACAGTCACAGAGTACGGTCACAGAGTATAGTTACAGAGTACAGTCACAGAGTACAGTCACAGAGTACAGTCACAGGGTACGGTCACAGAGTACAGTCACAGAGTACGATCACAGAGTACAGTCACAGAGTATGGTTACAGAGTACAGTCACAGAGTACAGTCACAGAATACAGTCACAGAGTACGGTCACAGAATGCGGTCAAAGTGTACGATCACAGAGTACAGTCACAGAGTACGGTTACAGAGTACAGTCACAGAGTACGGTCACAGAGTACGATCACAGAGTACGGTCACAGAGTACAGTCACAGAGTACGGTCACAGAGTACGGTCACAGTACAGTCACAGAGTACGGTCACAAAGTACAGTCACAGAGATCAGTCACAGAGTACGGTCAGAGAGTACGGTCAGAGAGTACAGTCACAGAGTACGGTCACAGAGTACAGTCACAGAGTACGGTCACAGAGTACGGTCACAGAGTACAGTCACAGAGCACAGTCAGAGAGTACGATCACAGAGTACATTCACAGAGTACGGTTACAGAGTACAGTCACAGAATACTATCACAGAGTACGGTCACAGAGTACGGTCACAGAATGCGGTCACAGAGTACGGTCACAGAGTACAGTCACAGAGTACAGTCACAGAGTACGGTTACAGAGTACATTCACAGAGTACGGTCACAGAGTAGTCACAGAGTACGGTCACAGAGTACAGTCACAGAGATCAGTCACAGAGTACGGTCACAGAGTACAGTCACAGAGTACGGTCACAGAGTACGGTCACAGAGTACGGTTACAGAATACGGTCATAGTACGGTTACAGAGTACAGTCACAGAGTACAGTCACAGAGTACGGTCACAGAGTACGATTACAGAGTACAGTCACAGAGTATGGTCACAGAGCACGGTCACAGAGTACAGTCACAGAATACAGTCACAGAGTACGGTCACAGAATGCGGTCAAAGTGTACGATCACAGAGTACAATCACAGAGTACTGTCACAGAATACGGTCACAGAGTACGGTCACAGAGTACAGTCACAGAGTACAGTCACAGAGTACAGTCACAGAGTACGGTCACAGAGTATAGTTACAGAGTACAGTCACAGAGTACAGTCACAGAGTACAGTCACAGGGTACGGTCACAGAGTACAGTCACAGAGTACGATCACAGAGTACAGTCACAGAGTATGGTTACAGAGTACAGTCACAGAGTACAGTCACAGAATACAGTCACAGAGTACGGTCACAGAATGCGGTCAAAGTGTACGATCACAGAGTACAGTCACAGAGTACGGTTACAGAGTACAGTCACAGAGTACGGTCACAGAGTACGATCACAGAGTACGGTCACAGAGTACAGTCACAGAGTACGGTCACAGAGTACGGTCACAGTACAGTCACAGAGTACGGTCACAAAGTACAGTCACAGAGATCAGTCACAGAGTATGGTTAGAGAGTACGGTCAGAGAGTACAGTCACAGAGTACGGTCACAGAGTACAGTCACAGAGTACGGTCACAGAGTACGGTCACAGAGTACAGTCACAGAGCACAGTCAGAGAGTACGATCACAGAGTACATTCACAGAGTACGGTTACAGAGTACAGTCACAGAATACTATCACAGAGTACGGTCACAGAGTACGGTCACAGAATACGGTCACAGAGTACGGTCACAGAGTACAGTCACAGAGTACAGTCACAGAGTACGGTTACAGAGTACATTCACAGAGTACGGTCACAGAGTAGTCACAGAGTACGGTCACAGAGTACAGTCACAGAGATCAGTCACAGAGTACGGGCACAGAGTACAGTCACAGAGTACGGTCACAGAGTACGGTCACAGAGTACGGTTACAGAATACGGTCATAGTACGGTTACAGAGTACAGTCACAGAGTACAGTCACAGAGTACGATTACAGAGTACAGTCACAGAGTATGGTCACAGAGCACGGTCACAGAGTACATTCACAGAATACAGTCACAGAGTACGGTCACAGAATGCGGTCAAAGTGTACGATCACAGAGTACAGTCACAGAGTACGGTTACAGAGTACAGTCACAGAGTACAGTCACAGAGTACGGTCACAGAGTACGATTACAGAGTACAGTCACAGAGTATGGTCACAGAGTACGATCAAAGAGTACAGTCACAGAGTACGGTCACAGAGTACGGTCACAGAGTATGGTCACAGAGTACGGTCACAGTGATCAGTCACAGAGTATGGTCACAGAGTACGGTCACAGAGTACATTTAGAGAGTACGATCAGAGAGTACAGTCACAGAGTACGGTCACAGAGTACGGTCACAGAGTACAGTCACAGAGATCAGTCACAGAGTACGGTCACAGAGGACAGTCACAGAGTACGGTCACAGAGTACGGTCACAGAGTACGGTTACAGAATACGGTCAGAGTACGGTTACAGAGTACAGTCACAGAGTACAGTCACAGAGTACGGTCACAGAGTACGATTACAGAGTACAGTCACAGAGTACGGTCACAGAGCACGGTCACAGAGTACAGTCACAGAGTACGATCAAAGAGTACAGTCACAGAGTACGGTCACAGAGTACGGTCACAGAGTATGGTCACAGAGTACGGTCACAGTGATCAGTCACAGAGTACGGTCACAGAGTACGGTCACAGAGTACATTTAGAGAGTACGATCAGAGAGTACAGTCACAGTGTACGGTCACAGAGTACGGTCACAGAGTACCGTCATAGAGTACGATCACAGAGTACGGTTACAGAGTACAGTCACAGAGTACAGTCACAGAGTACAGTCACAGGTTATGGTCACAGAGTACGGTTACAGAGTACGGTCACAGAGTACAGTCACAGAGTACAGTTACAGAGTACAGTCACAGCGTACAGTCACAGAGTACGGTCACAGAGTACGGTCACAGAGTACAGTCACAGAGTACGATCACACAGTACAGTCACAGAGTACGATCAGAAAGTACAGTCACAGAGTACGGTCACAGAGTACGGTTACAGAGTACAGTCACAGAGTATGGTCACAGAGTACGATTACAGAGTACAGTCACAGAGTATGGTTACAGAGTACAGTCACAGAGTACAGTCACAGAGTACGGCCACAGAGTACAGTCACAGAGTACGGTCACAGAGTACAGTTACAGAGTACAGTCACAGGGTACGGTCACAGAGTACAGTTACAGAGTACGATCACACAGTACAGTCACAGAGTACGATCACAAAGTACAGTCACAGAGTACGGTCACAGAGTACGGTTACAGAGTACAGTCAACGAGTACGGTCACAGAGTACGATTACAGAGTACAGTCACAGAGTACGGTCACAGGGTACAGTCACAGAGTACAGTCACAGTGTACGGTTACAGAATACGGTCAGTATACGGTTACAGAGTACAGTCACAGAGTACAGTCACAGAGTACAGTCACAGAGTACGGTCACAGAGTACGGTCACAGAGTACGGTCACAGAGTACGGTCACAGAGTATGGTCACAGAGTACGGTCACAGAGATCAGTCACAGAGTACGGTCACAGAGTACGGTCACAGAGTACAGTCACAGAGTACGGTCACAGAGTACAGTCACAGAGTACAGTCAGAGAGTACGATCACAGAGTACAGTCACAGAGTACGGTTACAGTGTACAGTCACAGAATACGGTCACAGAGTACGGTCACAGAGTACGGTCACAGAATACGGTCACAGAGTTCGATCACAGAGTACAGTCACAGAGTACGGTTACAGAGTACAGTCACAGAGGACAGTCTCAGAGTACGGTCTTAGAGTACGGTCTCAGAGTACAGTCACAGAGTACTGTCACAGAATACGGTCACAGAGTACGGTCACAGAGTTCAGTCACAGAGTACAGTCACAGAGTACGGTCACAGAGTACGGTCACAGAGTATAGTTACAGAGTACAGTCACAGAGTACAGTCACAGAGTACAGTCACAGGGTACGGTCACAGAGTACAGTCACAGAGTACGATCACAGAGTACAGTCACAGAGTATGGTTACATAGTACAGTCACAGAGTACAGTCACAGAATACAGTCACAGAGTACGGTCACAGAATGCGGTCAAAGTTTACGATCACAGAGTACAGTCACAGAGTACGGTTACAGAGTACAGTCACAGAGTACGGTCACAGAGTACGATCACAGAGTACGGTCACAGAGTACAGTCACAGAGTACGGTCACAGAGTACGGTCACAGTACAGTCACAGAGTACGGTCACAAAGTACAGTCACAGAGATCAGTCACAGAGTACGGTCAGAGAGTACGGTCAGAGAGTACAGTCACAGAGTACGGTCACAGAGTACAGTCACAGAGTACGGTCACAGAGTACGGTCACAGAGTACAGTCACAGAGCACAGTCAGAGAGTACGATCACAGAGTACATTCACAGAGTACGGTTACAGAGTACAGTCACAGAATACTATCACAGAGTACGGTCACAGAGTACGGTCACAGAATACGGTCACAGAGTACGATCACAGAGTACAGTCACAGAGTACGGTAACAGAGTACAGTCCCAGAGGACCGTCTCAGAGTACGGTCTTAGAGTACGGTCTCAGAGTACGGTCACAGAGTACTGTCACAGAGTACGGTCACAGAGTACGGTCACAAAGTACAGTCACAGAGTACAGTCACAGAGTACGGTCACAGAGTACGGTTACAGAATACAGTCACAGAGTACAGTCACAGAGTACAGTCACAGGGTACGGTCACAGAGTACAGTCACAGAGTACGATCACAGAGTACAGTCACAGAGTATGGTTACAGAGTACAGTCACAGAATACAGTCACAGAGTACGGTCACAGAATGCGGTCAAAATGTACGATCACAGAGTACAGTCACAGAGTACGGTCACAGAGTACAGTCACAGAGTACGGTCACAGAGTACGATCACAGAGTATGGTCACAGAGTACAGTCACAGAGTACGGTTACAGAATACGGTCAGTGTACGGTTACAGAGTACAGTCACAGAGTACAGTCACAGAGTACAGTCACAGAGTACGGTCACAGAGTACAGTCACAGAGTACGGTCACAGAGTACGGTCACAGCGTATGGTCACAGAGTACGGTCACAGAGATCAGTCACAGAGTACGGTCACAGAGTACGGTGACAGATTACAGTCACAGAGTACGGTCACAGAGTACAGTCACAGAGTACAGTCAGAGAGTACGATCACAGAGTACAGTCACAGAGTACGGTTACAGAGTACACTCACAGAATACGGTCACAGAGTACGGTCACAGAGTATGGTCACAGAATACGGTCACAGAGTACGATCACAGAGTACAGTCACAGAGTACAGTCACAGAGTACGGTTACAGAGTACAGTCACAGAGGACAGTCTCAGAGTACGGTCTTAGAGTACGGTCTCAGAGTACAGTCACAGAGTACAGTCACAGAGTACGGTCACAGAGTACGGTCACAGGGTACGGTCACAGAGTACAGTCACAGAGTACGATCACAGAGTACAGTCACAGAGTATGGTTACAGAGTACAGTCACAGAGTACAGTCACAGAATACAGTCACAGAGTACGGTCACAGAATGCGGTCAAAGTGTACGATCACAGAGTACAGTCACAGAGTACGGTTACAGAGTACAGTCACAGAGTACGGTCACAGAGTACGATCACAGAGTACGGTCACAGAGTACGGTCACAGAGTACGGTCAGAGTACGGTTACAGAGTACAGTCACAGAGTACGGTCACAGAGTACGATTACAGAGTACAGTCACAGAGTACGGTCACAGGGTACAGTCACAGAGTACAGTCACAGAGTATGGTTACAGAGTACATTCACAGAGTACGGTCACAGAGTACAGTCACAGAGTACAGTCACAGAGTACGGTTACAGAATACGGTCAGTATACGGTTACAGAGTACAGTCACAGAGTACAGTCACAGAGTACAGTCACAGAGTACGGTTACAGAGTACAGTCACAGAGGACAGTCTCAGAGTACGGTCTTAGAGTACGGTCTCAGAGTACAGTCACAGAGTACAGTCACAGAGTACGGTCACAGAGTACGGTCACAGAGTATAGTTACAGAGTACAGTCACAGAGTACAGTCACAGGGTACGGTCACAGAGTACAGTCACAGAGTACGATCACAGAGTACAGTCACAGAGTATGGTTACAGAGTACAGTCACAGAGTACAGTCACAGAATACAGTCACAGAGTACGGTCACAGAATGCGGTCAAAGTGTACGATCACAGAGTACAGTCACAGAGTACGGTTACAGAGTACAGTCACAGAGTACGGTCACAGAGTACGATCACAGAGTACGGTCACAGAGTACAGTCACAGAGTACGGTCACAGAGTACGGTCACAGTACAGTCACAGAGTACGGTCACAAAGTACAGTCACAGAGATCAGTCACAGAGTATGGTTAGAGAGTACGGTCAGAGAGTACAGTCACAGAGTACGGTCACAGAGTACAGTCACAGAGTACGGTCACAGAGTACGGTCACAGAGTACAGTCACAGAGCACAGTCAGAGAGTACGATCACAGAGTACATTCACAGAGTACGGTTACAGAGTACAGTCACAGAATACTATCACAGAGTACGGTCACAGAGTACGGTCACAGAATACGGTCACAGAGTACGGTCACAGAGTACAGTCACAGAGTACAGTCACAGAGTACGGTTACAGAGTACATTCACAGAGTACGGTCACAGAGTAGTCACAGAGTACGGTCACAGAGTACAGTCACAGAGATCAGTCACAGAGTACGGTCACAGAGTACAGTCACAGAGTACGGTCACAGAGTACGGTCACAGAGTACGGTTACAGAATACGGTCATAGTACGGTTACAGAGTACAGTCACAGAGTACAGTCACAGAGTACGGTCACAGAGTACGATTACAGAGTACAGTCACAGAGTATGGTCACAGAGCACGGTCACAGAGTACAGTCACAGAATACAGTCACAGAGTACGGTCACAGAATGCGGTCAAAGTGTACGATCACAGAGTACAGTCACAGAGTACGGTTACAGAGTACAGTCACAGAGTACAGTCACAGAGTACGGTCACAGAGTACGATTACAGAGTACAGTCACAGAGTATGGTCACAGAGTACGATCAAAGAGTACAGTCACAGAGTACGGTCACAGAGTACGGTCACAGAGTATGGTCACAGAGTACGGTCACAGTGATCAGTCACAGAGTATGGTCACAGAGTACGGTCACAGAGTACATTTAGAGAGTACGATCAGAGAGTACAGTCACAGAGTACGGACACAGAGTACGGTTACAGAGTACAGACACAGAGTACGGTCACAGAGTACGGTTACAGAGTACATTCACAGAGTACGGTCACAGAGTAGTCACAGAGTACGGTCACAGAGTACAGTCACAGAGATCAGTCACAGAGTACGGTCACAGAGGACAGTCACAGAGTACGGTCACAGAGTACGGTCACAGAGTACGGTTACAGAATACGGTCAGAGTACGGTTACAGAGTACAGTCACAGAGTACAGTCACAGAGTACGGTCACAGAGTACGATTACAGAGTACAGTCACAGAGTACGGTCACAGAGCACGGTCACAGAGTACAGTCACAGAGTACGATCAAAGAGTACAGTCACAGAGTACGGTCACAGAGTACGGTCACAGAGTATGGTCACAGAGTACGGTCACAGTGATCAGTCACAGAGTACGGTCACAGAGTACGGTCACAGAGTACATTTAGAGAGTACGATCAGAGAGTACAGTCACAGTGTACGGTCACAGAGTACGGTCACAGAGTACAGTCATAGAGTACGATCACAGAGTACGGTTACAGAGTACAGTCACAGAGTACAGTCACAGAGTACAGTCACAGGTTATGGTCACAGAGTACGGTTACAGAGTACGGTCACAGAGTACAGTCAGAGTACAGTTACAGAGTACAGTCACAGCGTACAGTCACAGAGTACAGTCACAGAGTACGATCACACAGTACAGTCACAGAGTACGATCAGAAAGTACAGTCACAGAGTACGGTCACAGAGTACGGTTACAGAGTACAGTCACAGAGTATGGTCACAGAGTACGATTACAGAGTACAGTCACAGAGTATGGTTACAGAGTACAGTCACAGAGTACAGTCACAGAGTACGGCCACAGAGTACAGTCACAGAGTACGGTCACAGAGTACAGTTACAGAGTACAGTCACAGGGTACGGTCACAGAGTACAGTTACAGAGTACGATCACACAGTACAGTCACAGAGTACGATCACAAAGTACAGTCACAGAGTACGGTCACAGAGTACGGTTACAGAGTACAGTCAACGAGTACGGTCACAGAGTACGATTACAGAGTACAGTCACAGAGTACGGTCACAGGGTACAGTCACAGAGTACAGTCACAGAGTACGGTTACAGAATACGGTCAGTATACGGTTACAGAGTACAGTCACAGAGTACAGTCACAGAGTACAGTCACAGAGTACGGTCACAGAGTACAGTCACAGAGTACGGTCACAGAGTACGGTCACAGAGTATGGTCACAGAGTACGGTCACAGAGATCAGTCACAGAGTACGGTCACAGAGTACGGTCACAGAGTACAGTCACAGAGTACGGTCACAGAGTACAGTCACAGAGTACAGTCAGAGAGTACGATCACAGAGTACAGTCACAGAGTACGGTTACAGTGTACAGTCACAGAATACGGTCACAGAGTACGGTCACAGAGTACGGTCACAGAATACGGTCACAGAGTTCGATCACAGAGTACAGTCACAGAGTACGGTTACAGAGTACAGTCACAGAGGACAGTCTCAGAGTACGGTCTTAGAGTACGGTCTCAGAGTACAGTCACAGAGTACTGTCACAGAATACGGTCACAGAGTACGGTCACAGAGTTCAGTCACAGAGTACAGTCACAGAGTACGGTCACAGAGTATAGTTACAGAGTACAGTCACAGAGTACAGTCACAGAGTACAGTCACAGGGTACGGTCACAGAGTACAGTCACAGAGTACGATCACAGAGTACAGTCACAGAGTATGGTTACATAGTACAGTCACAGAGTACAGTCACAGAATACAGTCACAGAGTACGGTCACAGAATGCGGTCAAAGTTTACGATCACAGAGTACAGTCACAGAGTACGGTTACAGAGTACAGTCACAGAGTACGGTCACAGAGTACGATCACAGAGTACGGTCACAGAGTACAGTCACAGAGTACGGTCACAGAGTACGGTCACAGTACAGTCACAGAGTACGGTCACAAAGTACAGTCACAGAGATCAGTCACAGAGTACGGTCAGAGAGTACGGTCAGAGAGTACAGTCACAGAGTACGGTCACAGAGTACAGTCACAGAGTACGGTCACAGAGTACGGTCACAGAGTACAGTCACAGAGCACGGTCAGAGAGTACGATCACAGAGTACATTCACAGAGTACGGTTACAGAGTACAGTCACAGAATACTATCACAGAGTACGGTCACAGAGTACGGTCACAGAATACGGTCACAGAGTACGATCACAGAGTACAGTCACAGAGTACGGTAACAGAGTACAGTCCCAGAGGACCGTCTCAGAGTACGGTCTTAGAGTACGGTCTCAGAGTACGGTCACAGAGTACTGTCACAGAGTACGGTCACAGAGTACGGTCACAAAGTACAGTCACAGAGTACAGTCACAGAGTACGGTCACAGAGTACGGTTACAGAATACAGTCACAGAGTACAGTCACAGAGTACAGTCACAGGGTACGGTCACAGAGTACAGTCACAGAGTACGATCACAGAGTACAGTCACAGAGTATGGTTACAGAGTACAGTCACAGAATACAGTCACAGAGTACGGTCACAGAATGCGGTCAAAATGTACGATCACAGAGTACAGTCACAGAGTACGGTCACAGAGTACAGTCACAGAGTACGGTCACAGAGTACGATCACAGAGTATGGTCACAGAGTACAGTCACAGAGTACGGTTACAGAATACGGTCAGTGTACGGTTACAGAGTACAGTCACAGAGTACAGTCACAGAGTACGGTCACAGAGTACGGTCACAGAGTACGGTCACAGAGTACGGTCACAGAGTATGGTCACAGAGTACGGTCACAGAGATCAGTCACAGAGTACGGTCACAGAGTACGGTGACAGATTACAGTCACAGAGTACGGTCACAGAGTACAGTCACAGAGTACAGTCAGAGAGTACGATCACAGAGTACAGTCACAGAGTACGGTTACAGAGTACACTCACAGAATACGGTCACAGAGTACGGTCACAGAGTATGGTCACAGAATACGGTCACAGAGTACGATCACAGAGTACAGTCACAGAGTACGGTTACAGAGTACAGTCACAGAGGACAGTCTCAGAGTACGGTCTTAGAGTACGGTCTCAGAGTACAGTCACAGAGTACAGTCACAGAGTACGGTCACAGAGTACGGTCACAGAGTATAGTTACAGAGTACAGTCACAGAGTACAGTCACAGAGTACAGTCACAGGGTACGGTCACAGAGTACAGTCACAGAGTACGATCACAGAGTACAGTCACAGAGTATGGTTACAGAGTACAGTCACAGAGTACAGTCACAGAATACAGTCACAGAGTACGGTCACAGAATGCGGTCAAAGTGTACGATCACAGAGTACAGTCACAGAGTACGGTTACAGAGTACAGTCACAGAGTACGGTCACAGAGTACGATCACAGAGTACGGTCACAGAGTACGGTCACAGAGTACGGTTACAGAATACGGTCAGAGTACGGTTACAGAGTACAGTCACAGAGTACGGTCACAGAGTACGATTACAGAGTACAGTCACAGAGTACGGTCACAGGGTACAGTCACAGAGTACAGTCACAGAGTATGGTTACAGAGTACATTCACAGAGTACGGTCACAGAGTACAGTCACAGAGTACAGTCACAGAGTACGGTTACAGAATACGGTCAGTATACGGTTACAGAGTACAGTCACAGAGTACAGTCACAGAGTACAGTCACAGAGTACGGTCACAGAGTACAGTCACAGAGTACGGTCACAGAGTACGGTCACAGAGTATGGTCACAGAGTACGGTCACAGAGATCAGTTACAGAGTACGGTCACAGAGTACGGTCACAGAGTACAGTCACAGAGTACGGTCACAGAGTACAGTCACAGAGTACAGTCAGAGAGTACGATCACAGAGTACAGTCACAGAGTACGGTTACAGTGTACAGTCACAGAGTACAGTCACAGAGTACGGTTACAGAGTACAGTCACAGAGGTCAGTCTCAGAGTACGGTCTTAGAGTACGGTCTCAGAGTACAGTCACAGAGTACTGTCACAGAATACGGTCACAGAGTACGGTCACAGAGTACAGTCACAGAGTACAGTCACAGAGTACGGTCACAGAGTATAGTTACAGAGTACAGTCACAGAGTACAGTCACAGAGTACAGTCACAGGGTACGGTCACAGAGTACAGTCACAGAATACGATCACAGAGTACAGTCACAGAGTATGGTTACAGAGTACAGTCACAGAGTACAGTCACAGAATACAGTCACAGAGTACGGTCACAGAATGCGGTCAAAGTGTACGATCACAGAGTACAGTCACAGAGTACGGTTACAGAGTACAGTCACAGAGTACGGTCACAGAGTACGATCACAGAGTACGGTCACAGAGTACAGTCACAGAGTACAGTCACAGAGTACGGTCACAGAGTACGGTCACAGTACAGTCACAGAGTACGGTCACAAAGTACAGTCACAGAGATCAGTCACAGAGTACGGTCAGAGAGTACGGTCAGAGAGTACAGTCACAGAGTACGGTCACAGAGTACAGTCACAGAGTACGGTCACAGAGTACGGTCACAGAGTACAGTCACAGAGCACAGTCAGAGAGTACGATCACAGAGTACATTCACAGAGTACGGTTACAGAGTACAGTCACAGAATACTATCACAGAGTACGGTCACAGAGTACGGTCACAGAATACGGTCACAGAGTACGATCACAGAGTACAGTCACAGAGTACGGTTACAGAGTACAGTCACAGAGGACAGTCTCAGAGTACGGTCTTAGAGTACGGTCTCAGAGTACGGTCACAGAGTACTGTCACAGAGTACGGTCACAGAGTACGGTCACAAAGTACAGTCACAGAGTACAGTCACAGAGTACGGTCACAGAGTACGGTTACAGAGTACAGTCACAGAGTACAGTCACAGAGTACAGTCACAGGGTACGGTCACAGAGTACAGTCACAGAGTACGATCACAGAGTACAGTCACAGAGTATGGTTACAGAGTACAGTCACAGAATACAGTCACAGAGTACGGTCATAGAATGCGGTCAAAGTGTACATAGAAACATAGAAACATAGAAAATAGGTGCAGGAGTAGGCCATTCGGCCCTTCTAGCCTGCACCGCCATTCAATGAGTTCATGGCTGAACATTCAACTTCAGTACCCCATTCCTGCTTTCTCGCCATACCCCTTGATCCCCCTAGCAGTAAGGACCTCATCTACAGTCACAGAATACGGTCAGTGTACGGTTACAGAGTACAGTCACAGAGTACAGTCACAGAGTACAGTCACAGAGTACGGTCACAGAGTACAGTCACAGAGTATGGTCACAGAGTACGGTCACAGAGTATGGTCACAGAGTACGGTCACAGAGATCAGTCACAGAGTACGGTCACAGAGTACGGTGACAGATTACAGTCACAGAGTACGGTCACAGAGTACAGTCACAGAGTACAGTCAGAGAGTACGATCACAGAGTACAGTCACAGAGTACGGTTACAGAGTACACTCACAGAATACGGTCACAGAGTACGGTCACAGAGTACGGTCACAGAATACGGTCACAGAGTACGATCACAGAGTACAGTCACAGAGTACGGTTACAGAGTACAGTCACAGAGGACAGTCTCAGAGTACGGTCTTAGAGTACGGTCTCAGAGTACAGTCACAGAGTACAGTCACAGAGTACGGTCACAGAGTACGGTCACAGAGTATAGTTACAGAGTACAGTCACAGAGTACAGTCACAGAGTACAGTCACAGGGTACGGTTACAGAGTACACTCACAGAGTACGATCACAGAGTACAGTCACAGAGTATGGTTACAGAGTACAGTCACAGAGTACAGTCACAGAATACAGTCACAGAGTACGGTCACAGAATGCGGTCAAAGTGTACGATCACAGAGTACAGTCACAGAGTACGGTTACAGAGTACAGTCACAGAGTACGGTCACAGAGTACGATCACAGAGTACGGTCACAGAGTACGGTCACAGAGTACGGTCACAGAGTACGTTTACAGAATACGGTCAGAGTACGGTTACAGAGTACAGTCACAGAGTACGGTCACAGAGTACGATTACAGAGTACAGTCACAGAGTACGGTCACAGGGTACAGTCACAGAGTACAGTCACAGAGTACGGTTACAGAGTACATTCACAGAGTACGGTCACAGAGTACAGTCACAGAGTACAGTCACAGAGTACGGTTACAGAATACGGTCAGTATACGGTTACAGAGTACAGTCACAGAGTACAGTCACAGAGTACAGTCACAGAGTACGGTCACAGAGTACAGTCACAGAGTACGCTCACAGAGTATGGTCACAGAGTACGGTCACAGAGATCAGTCACAGAGTACGGTCACAGAGTACGGTCACAGAGTACAGTCACAGAGTACGGTCACAGAGATCAGTCACAGAGTACGGTCACAGAGTACAGTCACAGAGTACAGTCACAGAGTACGGTTACAGAATACGGTCAGTATACGGTTACAGAGTACAGTCACAGAGTACAGTTACAGAGTACAGTCACAGAGTATGGTCACAGAGTACGGTCACAGAGTATGGTCACAGAGTACGGTCACAGAGTATGGTCACAGAGTACGGTCACAGGGATCAGTCACAGAGTATGGTCACAGAGTACGGTCACAGAGTACATTTAGAGAGTACGATCAGAGAGTACAGTCACAGAGTACGGTCACAGAGTACGGTTACAGAGTACAGTCACAGAGTACGGTCACAGAGTACGGTTACAGAGTACGGTCACAGAGTACAGTCACAGAGTACAGTCACAGAGTACGGTTACAGAGTACATTCACAGAGTACGGTCACAGAGTAGTCACAGAGTACGGTCACAGAGTACAGTCACAGAGATCAGTCACAGAGTACAGTCACAGAGTACGGTCACAGAGTACGGTCACAGAGTACGGTTACAGAATACGGTCAGAGTACGGTTACAGAGTACAGTCACAGAGTACAGTCACAGAGTACGGTCACAGAGTACGATTACAGAGTACAGTCACAGAGTACGGTCACAGAGCACGGTCACAGAGTACAGTCACAGAGTACGATCAAAGAGTACAGTCACAGAGTACGGTCACAGAGTACGGTCACAGAGTATGGTCACAGAGTACGGTCACAGTGATCAGTCACAGAGTACGGTCACAGAGTACGGTCACAGAGTACATTTAGAGAGTACGATCAGAGAGTACAGTCACAGAGTACGGTCACAGATTACGGTCACAGAGTACAGTCATAGAGTACGATCACAGAGTACGGTTACAGAGTACAGTCACAGAGTACAGTCACAGAGTACAGTCACAGGTTATGGTCACAGAGTACAGTTACAGAGTACGGTCAGAGAGTACAGTCACAGAGTACAGTTACAGAGTACAGTCACAGCGTACAGTCACAGAGTACGGTCACAGAGTACGGTCACAGAGTACAGTCACAGAGTACGATCACACAGTACAGTCACAGAGTACGATCAGAAAGTACAGTCACAGAGTACGGTCACAGAGTACGGTTACAGAGTACAGTCACAGAGTACGGTCACAGAGTACGATTACAGAGTACAGTCACAGAGTATGGTTACAGAGTACAGTCACAGAGTACAGTCACAGAGTACGGCCACAGAGTACAGTCACAGAGTACGGTCACAGAGTACAGTTACAGAGTACAGTCACAGGGTACGGTCACAGAGTACAGTTACAGAGTACGATCACACAGTACAGTCACAGAGTACGATCACAAAGTACAGTCACAGAGTACGGTCACAGAGTACAGTCACAGAGTACGGTCACAGAGTACGGTCACAGAGTACAGTCACAGAGCACAGTCAGAGAGTACGATCACAGAGTACATTCACAGAGTACGGTTACAGAGTACAGTCACAGAATACTATCACAGAGTACGGTCACAGAGTACGGTCACAGAATACGGTCACAGAGTACGATCACAGAGTACAGTCACAGAGTACGGTAACAGAGTACAGTCCCAGAGGACCGTCTCAGAGTACGGTCTTAGAGTACGGTCTCAGAGTACGGTCACAGAGTACTGTCACAGAGTACGGTCACAGAGTACGGTCACAAAGTACAGTCACAGAGTACAGTCACAGAGTACGGTCACAGAGTACGGTTACAGAATACAGTCACAGAGTACAGTCACAGAGTACAGTCACAGGGTACGGTCACAGAGTACAGTCACAGAGTACGATCACAGAGTACAGTCACAGAGTATGGTTACAGAGTACAGTCACAGAATACAGTCACAGAGTACGGTCACAGAATGCGGTCAAAATGTACGATCACAGAGTACAGTCACAGAGTACGGTCACAGAGTACAGTCACAGAGTACGGTCACAGAGTACGATCACAGAGTATGGTCACAGAGTACAGTCACAGAGTACGGTTACAGAATACGGTCAGTGTACGGTTACAGAGTACAGTCACAGAGTACAGTCACAGAGTACAGTCACAGAGTACGGTCACAGAGTACAGTCACAGAGTACGGTCACAGAGTACGGTCACAGAGTATGGTCACAGAGTACGGTCACAGAGATCAGTCACAGAGTACGGTCACAGAGTACGGTGACAGATTACAGTCACAGAGTACGGTCACAGAGTACAGTCACAGAGTACAGTCAGAGAGTACGATCACAGAGTACAGTCACAGAGTACGGTTACAGAGTACACTCACAGAATACGGTCACAGAGTACGGTCACAGAGTATGGTCACAGAATACGGTCACAGAGTACGATCACAGAGTACAGTCACAGAGTACGGTTACAGAGTACAGTCACAGAGGACAGTCTCAGAGTACGGTCTTAGAGTACGGTCTCAGAGTACAGTCACAGAGTACAGTCACAGAGTACGGTCACAGAGTACGGTCACAGAGTATAGTTACAGAGTACAGTCACAGAGTACAGTCACAGAGTACAGTCACAGGGTACGGTCACAGAGTACAGTCACAGAGTACGATCACAGAGTACAGTCACAGAGTATGGTTACAGAGTACAGTCACAGAGTACAGTCACAGAATACAGTCACAGAGTACGGTCACAGAATGCGGTCAAAGTGTACGATCACAGAGTACAGTCACAGAGTACGGTTACAGAGTACAGTCACAGAGTACGGTCACAGAGTACGATCACAGAGTACGGTCACAGAGTACGGTCACAGAGTACGGTTACAGAATACGGTCAGAGTACGGTTACAGAGTACAGTCACAGAGTACGGTCACAGAGTACGATTACAGAGTACAGTCACAGAGTACGGTCACAGGGTACAGTCACAGAGTACAGTCACAGAGTATGGTTACAGAGTACATTCACAGAGTACGGTCACAGAGTACAGTCACAGAGTACAGTCACAGAGTACGGTTACAGAATACGGTCAGTATACGGTTACAGAGTACAGTCACAGAGTACAGTCACAGAGTACAGTCACAGAGTACGGTCACAGAGTACAGTCACAGAGTACGGTCACAGAGTACGGTCACAGAGTATGGTCACAGAGTACGGTCACAGAGATCAGTTACAGAGTACGGTCACAGAGTACGGTCACAGAGTACAGTCACAGAGTACGGTCACAGAGTACAGTCACAGAGTACAGTCAGAGAGTACGATCACAGAGTACAGTCACAGAGTACGGTTACAGTGTACAGTCACAGAATACGGTCACAGAGTACGGTCACAGAGTACAGTCACAGAATACGGTCACAGAGTTCGATCACAGAGTACAGTCACAGAGTACGGTTACAGAGTACAGTCACAGAGGTCAGTCTCAGAGTACGGTCTTAGAGTACGGTCTCAGAGTACAGTCACAGAGTACTGTCACAGAATACGGTCACAGAGTACGGTCACAGAGTACAGTCACAGAGTACAGTCACAGAGTACGGTCACAGAGTATAGTTACAGAGTACAGTCACAGAGTACAGTCACAGAGTACAGTCACAGGGTACGGTCACAGAGTACAGTCACAGAATACGATCACAGAGTACAGTCACAGAGTATGGTTACAGAGTACAGTCACAGAGTACAGTCACAGAATACAGTCACAGAGTACGGTCACAGAATGCGGTCAAAGTGTACGATCACAGAGTACAGTCACAGAGTACGGTTACAGAGTACAGTCACAGAGTACGGTCACAGAGTACGATCACAGAGTACGGTCACAGAGTACAGTCACAGAGTACGGTCACAGAGTACGGTCACAGTACAGTCACAGAGTACGGTCACAAAGTACAGTCACAGAGATCAGTCACAGAGTACGGTCAGAGAGTACGGTCAGAGAGTACAGTCACAGAGTACGGTCACAGAGTACAGTCACAGAGTACGGTCACAGAGTACGGTCACAGAGTACAGTCACAGAGCACAGTCAGAGAGTACGATCACAGAGTACATTCACAGAGTACGGTTACAGAGTACAGTCACAGAATACTATCACAGAGTACGGTCACAGAGTACGGTCACAGAATACGGTCACAGAGTACGATCACAGAGTACAGTCACAGAGTACGGTTACAGAGTACAGTCACAGAGGACAGTCTCAGAGTACGGTCTTAGAGTACGGTCTCAGAGTACGGTCACAGAGTACTGTCACAGAGTACGGTCACAGAGTACGGTCACAAAGTACAGTCACAGAGTACAGTCACAGAGTACGGTCACAGAGTACGGTTACAGAGTACAGTCACAGAGTACAGTCACAGAGTACAGTCACAGGGTACGGTCACAGAGTACAGTCACAGAGTACGATCACAGAGTACAGTCACAGAGTATGGTTACAGAGTACAGTCACAGAATACAGTCACAGAGTACGGTCATAGAATGCGGTCAAAGTGTACATAGAAACATAGAAACATAGAAAATAGGTGCAGGAGTAGGCCATTCGGCCCTTCTAGCCTGCACCGCCATTCAATGAGTTCATGGCTGAACATTCAACTTCAGTACCCCATTCCTGCTTTCTCGCCATACCCCTTGATCCCCCTAGCAGTAAGGACCTCATCTACAGTCACAGAATACGGTCAGTGTACGGTTACAGAGTACAGTCACAGAGTACAGTCACAGAGTACAGTCACAGAGTACGGTCACAGAGTACAGTCACAGAGTATGGTCACAGAGTACGGTCACAGAGTATGGTCACAGAGTACGGTCACAGAGATCAGTCACAGAGTACGGTCACAGAGTACGGTGACAGATTACAGTCACAGAGTACGGTCACAGAGTACAGTCACAGAGTACAGTCAGAGAGTACGATCACAGAGTACAGTCACAGAGTACGGTTACAGAGTACACTCACAGAATACGGTCACAGAGTACGGTCACAGAGTATGGTCACAGAATACGGTCACAGAGTACGATCACAGAGTACAGTCACAGAGTACGGTTACAGAGTACAGTCACAGAGGACAGTCTCAGAGTACGGTCTTAGAGTACGGTCTCAGAGTACAGTCACAGAGTACAGTCACAGAGTACGGTCACAGAGTACGGTCACAGAGTATAGTTACAGAGTACAGTCACAGAGTACAGTCACAGAGTACAGTCACAGGGTACGGTTACAGAGTACACTCACAGAGTACGATCACAGAGTACAGTCACAGAGTATGGTTACAGAGTACAGTCACAGAGTACAGTCACAGAATACAGTCACAGAGTACGGTCACAGAATGCGGTCAAAGTGTACGATCACAGAGTACAGTCACAGAGTACGGTTACAGAGTACAGTCACAGAGTACGGTCACAGAGTACGATCACAGAGTACGGTCACAGAGTACGGTCACAGAGTACGGTCACAGAGTACGTTTACAGAATACGGTCAGAGTACGGTTACAGAGTACAGTCACAGAGTACGGTCACAGAGTACGATTACAGAGTACAGTCACAGAGTACGGTCACAGGGTACAGTCACAGAGTACAGTCACAGAGTACGGTTACAGAGTACATTCACAGAGTACGGTCACAGAGTACAGTCACAGAGTACAGTCACAGAGTACGGTTACAGAATACGGTCAGTATACGGTTACAGAGTACAGTCACAGAGTACAGTCACAGAGTACAGTCACAGAGTACGGTCACAGAGTACAGTCACAGAGTACGCTCACAGAGTATGGTCACAGAGTACGGTCACAGAGATCAGTCACAGAGTACGGTCACAGAGTACGGTCACAGAGTACAGTCACAGAGTACGGTCACAGAGATCAGTCACAGAGTACGGTCACAGAGTACAGTCACAGAGTACAGTCACAGAGTACGGTTACAGAATACGGTCAGTATACGGTTACAGAGTACAGTCACAGAGTACAGTCACAGAGTACAGTCACAGAGTACGGTCACAGAGTACGGTCACAGAGTATGGTCACAGAGTACGGTCACAGGGATCAGTCACAGAGTATGGTCACAGAGTACGGTCACAGAGTACATTTAGAGAGTACGATCAGAGAGTACAGTCACAGAGTACGGTCACAGAGTACGGTTACAGAGTACAGTCACAGAGTACGGTCACAGAGTACGGTTACAGAGTACGGTCACAGAGTACAGTCACAGAGTACAGTCACAGAGTACGGTTACAGAGTACATTCACAGAGTACGGTCACAGAGTAGTCACAGAGTACGGTCACAGAGTACAGTCACAGAGATCAGTCACAGAGTACAGTCACAGAGTACGGTCACAGAGTACGGTCACAGAGTACGGTTACAGAATACGGTCAGAGTACGGTTACAGAGTACAGTCACAGAGTACAGTCACAGAGTACGGTCACAGAGTACGATTACAGAGTACAGTCACAGAGTACGGTCACAGAGCACGGTCACAGAGTACAGTCACAGAGTACGATCAAAGAGTACAGTCACAGAGTACGGTCACAGAGTACGGTCACAGAGTATGGTCACAGAGTACGGTCACAGTGATCAGTCACAGAGTACGGTCACAGAGTACGGTCACAGAGTACATTTAGAGAGTACGATCAGAGAGTACAGTCACAGTGTACGGTCACAGAGTACGGTCACAGAGTACAGTCATAGAGTACGATCACAGAGTACGGTTACAGAGTACAGTCACAGAGTACAGTCACAGAGTACAGTCACAGAGTACGGTCACAGAGTACGGTCACAGAGTACATTTAGAGAGTACGATCAGAGAGTACAGTCACAGTGTACGGTCACAGAGTACGGTCACAGAGTACAGTCACAGAGTACGGTCACAGAGTACGGTTACAGAGTACAGTCACAGAGTACGGTCACAGAGTACGATTACAGAGTACAGTCACAGAGTATGGTTACAGAGTACAGTCACAGAGTACAGTCACAGAGTACGGCCACAGAGTACAGTCACAGAGTACGGTCACAGAGTACAGTTACAGAGTACAGTCACAGGGTACGGTCACAGAGTACAGTTACAGAGTACGATCACACAGTACAGTCACAGAGTACGATCACAAAGTACAGTCACAGAGTACGGTCACAGAGTACGGTTACAGAGTACAGTCACAGAGTACGGTCACAGAGTACGATTACAGAGTACAGTCACAGAGTACGGTCACAGGGTACAGTCACAGAGTACAGTCACAGAGTACGGTTACAGAGTACATTCACAGAGTACGGTCACAGAGTACAGTCACAGAGTACAGTCACAGAGTACGGTTACAGAATACGGTCAGTATACGGTTACAGAGTACAGTCACAGAGTACAGTCACAGAGTACGGTCACAGAGTACAGTCACAGAGTACGGTCACAGAGTACGGTCACAGAGTATGGTCACAGAGTACGGTCACAGAGATCAGTCACAGAGTACGGTCACAGAGTACGGTCACAGAGTACAGTCACAGAGTACGGTTACAGAGTACAGTCACAGAGGACAGTCTCAGAGTACGGTCTTAGAGTACGGTCTCAGAGTACAGTCACAGAGTACTGTCACAGAATACGGTCACAGAGTACGGTTACAGAGTACAGTCACAGAGTACAGTCACAGAGTACGATCACAGAGTACAGTCACAGAGTATGGTTACAGAGTACAGTCACAGAGTACAGTCACAGAATACAGTCACAGAGTACGGTCACAGAATGCGGTCAAAGTGTACGATCACAGAGTACAGTCACAGAGTACGGTTACAGAGTACAGTCACAGAGGACAGTCTCAGAGTACGGACTTAGAGTACGGTCTCAGAGTACAGTCACAGAGTACTGTCACAGAATACGGTCACAGAGTACGGTCACAGAGTACAGTCACAGAGTACAGTCACAGAGTACGATCACAGAGTACAGTCACAGAGTATGGTTACAGAGTACAGTCACAGAGAACAGTCACAGAATACAGTCACAGAGTACGGTCACAGAATGCGGTCAAAGTGTACGATCACAGAGTACAGTCACAGAGTACGGTTACAGAGTACAGTCACAGAGTACGGCCACAGAGTACGATCACAGAGTACGGTCACAGAGTACAGTCACAGAGTACGGTCACAGAGTACGGTCACAGTACAGTCACAGAGTACGGTCACAAAGTACAGTCACAGAGATCAGTCACAGAGATCAGTCACAGAGTACGGTCAGAGAGTACGGTCAGAGAGTACAGTCACAGAGTACGGTCACAGAGTACAGTCACAGAGTACGGTCACAGAGTACGGTCACAGAGTACAGTCACAGAGCACAGTCAGAGAGTACGATCACAGAGTACATTCACAGAGTACGGTTACAGAGTACAGTCACAGAATACTATCACAGAGTACGGTCACAGAGTACGGTCACAGAATACGGTCACAGAGTACGATCACAGAGTACAGTCACAGAGTACGGTTACAGAGTACAGTCACAGAGGACAGTCTCAGAGTACGGTCTTAGAGTACGGTCTCAGAGTACGGTCACAGAGTACTGTCACAGAGTACGGTCACAGAGTACGGTCACAGAGTACGGTTACAGAGTACAGTCACAGAGTACAGTCACAGAGTACAGTCACAGGGTACGGTCACAGAGTACAGTCACAGAGTACGATCACAGAGTACAGTCACAGAGTATGGTTACAGAGTACAGTCACAGAATACAGTCACAGAGTACGGTCACAGAATGCGGTCAAAGTGTACGATCACAGAGTACAGTCACAGAGTACAGTCACAGGGTACGATTACAGAGTACAGTCACAGAGTATGGTTACAGAGTACAGTCACAGAGTACAGTCACAGAGTACGATCACAGAGTACAGTCACAGAGTACGATCACACAGTACAGTCACAGAGTACGATCAGAAAGTACAGTCACAGAGTACGGTCACAGAGTACGGTTACAGAGTACAGTCACAGAGTACGGTCACAGAGTACGATTAC
The DNA here is from genome assembly GCF_044704955.1 of Pristiophorus japonicus. Lineage (NCBI taxonomy): Eukaryota > Metazoa > Chordata > Chondrichthyes > Pristiophoridae > Pristiophorus > Pristiophorus japonicus. The sequence goes on along the minus strand of NW_027254383.1, from coordinate 266,053 downwards.
AGAGTACAGTCACAGAGTATGGTTACAGAGTACAGTCACAGAGTACAGTCACAGAGTACGGCCACAGAGTACGGTCACAGAGTACAGTTACAGAGTACAGTCACAGGGTACGGTCACAGAGTACAGTTACAGAGTACGATCACACAGTACAGTCACAGAGTACGATCACAAAGTACAGTCACAGAGTACGGTCACAGAGTACGATTACAGAGTACAGTCACAGAGTACGGTCACAGGGTACAGTCACAGAGTACAGTCACAGAGTACGGTTACAGAGTACATTCACAGAGTACGGTCACAGAGTACAGTCACAGAGTACAGTCACAGAGTACAGTCACAGAGTACGATTACAGAATACGGTCAGTATACGGTTACAGAGTACAGTCACAGAGTACAGTCACAGAGTACGGTCACAGAGTACAGTCACAGAGTACGGTCACAGAGTACGGTCACAGAGTATGGTCACAGAGTACGGTCACAGAGATCAGTCACAGAGTACGGTCACAGAGTACGGTCACAGAGTACAGTCACAGAGTACGGTTACAGAGTACAGTCACAGAGGACAGTCTCAGAGTACGGTCTTAGAGTACGGTCTCAGAGTACAGTCACAGAGTACTGTCACAGAATACGGTCACAGAGTACGGTTACAGAGTACAGTCACAGAGTACAGTCACAGAGTACGATCACAGAGTACAGTCACAGAGTATGGTTACAGAGTACAGTCACAGAGTACAGTCACAGAATACAGTCACAGAGTACGGTCACAGAATGTGGTCAAAGTGTACGATCACAGAGTACAGTCACAGAGTACGGTTACAGAGTACAGTCACAGAGGACAGTCTCAGAGTACGGTCTTAGGGTACGGTCTCAGAGTACAGTCACAGAGTACTGTCACAGAATACGGTCACAGAGTACGGTCACAGAGTACAGTCACAGAGTACAGTCACAGAGTACGATCACAGAGTACAGTCACAGAGTATGGTTACAGAGCACAGTCACAGAGTACAGTCACAGAATACAGTCACAGAGTACGGTCACAGAATGCGGTCAAAGTGTACGATCACAGAGTACAGTCACAGAGTACGGTTACAGAGTACAGTCACAGAGTACGGTCACAGAGTACGATCACAGAGTACGGTCACAGAGTACAGTCACAGAGTACGGTCACAGAGTACGGTCACAGTACAGTCACAGAGTACGGTCACAAAGTACAGTCACAGAGATCAGTCACAGAGTACGGTCACAGAGTACAGTCACAGAGTACGGTCACAGAGTACGGTCACAGAGTACGGTCACAGAGTACGGTCACAGAGTACAGTCACAGAGTACAGTCACAGAGCACAGTCAGAGAGTACGATCACAGAGTACATTCACAGAGTACGGTTACAGAGTACAGTCACAGAATACTATCACAGAGTACGGTCACAGAGTACGGTCACAGAATACGGTCACAGAGTACGATCACAGAGTACGGTCACAGAGTACAGTCACAGAGTACGGTCACAGAGTACGGTCACAGTACAGTCACAGAGTACGGTCACAAAGTACAGTCACAGAGATCAGTCACAGAGTACGGTCAGAGAGTACGGTCAGAGAGTACAGTCACAGAGTACGGTCACAGAGTACAGTCACAGAGTACGGTCACAGAGTACGGTCACAGAGTACAGTCACAGAGCACAGTCAGAGAGTACGATCACAGAGTACATTCACAGAGTACGGTTACAGAGTACAGTCACAGAATACTATCACAGAGTACGGTCACAGAGTACGGTCACAGAATACGGTCACAGAGTACGATCACAGAGTACAGTCACAGAGTACGGTTACAGAGTACAGTCACAGAGGACAGTCTCAGAGTACGGTCTTAGAGTACGGTCTCAGAGTACGGTCACAGAGTACTGTCACAGAGTACGGTCACAGAGTACGGTCACAAAGTACAGTCACAGAGTACAGTCACAGAGTACGGTCACAGAGTACGATCACAGAGTACAGTCACAGAGTACGGTCACAGAGTACGATTACAGAGTACAGTCACAGAGTATGGTTACAGAGTACAGTCACAGAGTACAGTCACAGAGTACGGCCACAGAGTACAGTCACAGAGTACGGTCACAGAGTACAGTTACAGAGTACAGTCACAGGGTACGGTCACAGAGTACAGTTACAGAGTACGATCACACAGTACAGTCACAGAGTACGATCACAAAGTACAGTCACAGAGTACGGTCACAGAGTACGATTACAGAGTACAGTCACAGAGTACGGTCACAGGGTACAGTCACAGAGTACAGTCACAGAGTACGGTTACAGAGTACATTCACAGAGTACGGTCACAGAGTACAGTCACAGAGTACAGTCACAGAGTACAGTCACAGAGTACGGTTACAGAATACGGTCAGTATACGGTTACAGAGTACAGTCACAGAGTACAGTCACAGAGTACGGTCACAGAGTACAGTCACAGAGTACGGTCACAGAGTACGGTCACAGAGTACGGTCACAGAGTATGGTCACAGAGTACGGTCACAGAGATCAGTCACAGAGTACGGTCACAGAGTACGGTCACAGAGTACAGTCACAGAGTACGGTTACAGAGTACAGTCACAGAGGACAGTCTCAGAGTACGGTCTTAGAGTACGGTCTCAGAGTACAGTCACAGAGTACTGTCACAGAATACGGTCACAGAGTACGGTTACAGAGTACAGTCACAGAGTACAGTCACAGAGTACGATCACAGAGTACAGTCACAGAGTATGGTTACAGAGTACAGTCACAGAGTACAGTCACAGAATACAGTCACAGAGTACGGTCACAGAATGCGGTCAAAGTGTACGATCACAGAGTACAGTCACAGAGTACGGTTACAGAGTACAGTCACAGAGGACAGTCTCAGAGTACGGTCTTAGAGTACGGTCTCAGAGTACAGTCACAGAGTACTGTCACAGAATACGGTCACAGAGTACGGTCACAGAGTACAGTCACAGAGTACAGTCACAGAGTACGATCACAGAGTACAGTCACAGAGTATGGTTACAGAGTACAGTCACAGAGTACAGTCACAGAATACAGTCACAGAGTACGGTCACAGAATGCGGTCAAAGTGTACGATCACAGAGTACAGTCACAGAGTACGGTTACAGAGTACAGTCACAGAGTACGGTCACAGAGTACGATCACAGAGTACGGTCACAGAGTACAGTCACAGAGTACGGTCACAGAGTACGGTCACAGTACAGTCACAGAGTACGGTCACAAAGTACAGTCACAGAGATCAGTCACAGAGTACGGTCAGAGAGTACGGTCAGAGAGTACAGTCACAGAGTACGGTCACAGAGTACAGTCACAGAGTACGGTCACAGAGTACGGTCACAGAGTACAGTCACAGAGCACAGTCAGAGAGTACGATCACAGAGTACATTCACAGAGTACGGTTACAGAGTACAGTCACAGAATACTATCACAGAGTACGGTCACAGAGTACGGTCACAGAATACGGTCACAGAGTACGATCACAGAGTACAGTCACAGAGTACGGTTACAGAGTACAGTCACAGAGGACAGTCTCAGAGTACGGTCTTAGAGTACGGTCTCAGAGTACGGTCACAGAGTACTGTCACAGAGTACGGTCACAGAGTACGGTCACAAAGTACAGTCACAGAGTACAGTCACAGAGTACGGTCACAGAGTACGGTTACAGAGTACAGTCACAGAGTACAGTCACAGAGTACAGTCACATGGTACGGTCACAGAGTACAGTCACAGAGTACGATCACAGAGTACAGTCACAGAGTATGGTTACAGAGTACAGTCACAGAATACAGTCACAGAGTACGGTCACAGAATGCGGTCAAAGTGTACGATCACAGAGTACAGTCACAGAGTACGGTCACAGAGTACGATCACAGAGTATGGTCACAGAGTACAGTCACAGAGTACGGTTACAGAATACGGTCAGTGTACGGTTACAGAGTACAGTCACAGAGTACAGTCACAGAGTACAGTCACAGAGTACGGTCACAGAGTACAGTCACAGAGTACGGTCACAGAGTACGGTCACAGAGTACGGTCACAGAGAGCAGTCACAGAGTACGGTCACAGAGTACAGTCACAGAGTACAGTCACAGAGTACAGTCACAGAGTACGGTCAGTATACGGTTACAGAGTACAGTCACAGAGTACAGTCACAGAGTACAGTCACAGAGTATGGTCACAGAGTACGGTCACAGAGTATGGTCACAGAGTACGGTCACAGTGATCAGTCACAGAGTATGGTCACAGAGTACGGTCACAGAGTACATTTAGAGAGTACGATCAGAGAGTACAGTCACAGAGTACGGTCACAGAGTACGGTTACAGAGTACAGTCACAGAGTACGGTCACAGAGTACGGTTACAGAGTACGGTCACAGAGTACAGTCACAGAGTACAGTCACAGAGTACGGTTACAGAGTACATTCACAGAGTACGGTCACAGAGTAGTCACAGAGTACGGTCACAGAGTACAGTCACAGAGATCAGTCACAGAGTACGGTCACAGAGTACAGTCACAGAGTACGGTCACAGAGTACGGTCACAGAGTACGGTTACAGAATACGGTCAGAGTACGGTTACAGAGTACAGTCACAGAGTACAGTCACAGAGTACGGTCACAGAGTACGATTACAGAGTACAGTCACAGAGTACGGTCACAGAGCACGGTCACAGAGTACAGTCACAGAGTACAGTCACAGAGTATGGTTACAGAGTACAGTCACAGAGTACAGTCACAGAATACAGTCACAGAGTACGGTCACAGAATACGGTCAAAGTGTACGATCACAGAGTACAGTCACAGAGTACGGTTACAGAGTACAGTCACAGAGGACAGTCTCAGAGTACGGTCTTAGAGTACGGTCTCAGAGTACAGTCACAGAGTACTGTCACAGAATACGGTCACAGAGTACGGTCACAGAGTACAGTCACAGAGTACAGTCACAGAGTACGATCACAGAGTACAGTCACAGAGTATGGTTACAGAGTACAGTCACAGAGTACAGTCACAGAATACAGTCACAGAGTACGGTCACAGAATGCGGTCAAAGTGTACGATCACAGAGTACATTCACAGAGTACGGTTACAGAGTACAGTCACAGAATACTATCACAGAGTACGGTCACAGAGTACGGTCACAGAATACGGTCACAGAATACGGTCACAGAGTACGATCACAGAGTACAGTCACAGAGTACGGTTACAGAGTACAGTCACAGAGGACAGTCTCAGAGTACGGTCTTAGAGTACGGTCTCAGAGTACGGTCACAGAGTACGGTCACAGAGTACGGTCACAGAGTACGGTCACAGAGTACGGTTACAGAGTACAGTCACAGAGTACAGTCACAGAGTACAGTCACAGGGTACGGTCACAGAGTACAGTCACAGAGTACGATCACAGAGTATGGTTACAGAGTACAGTCACAGAATACAGTCACAGAGTACGGTCACAGAATGCGGTCAAAGTGTACGATCACAGAGTACAGTCACAGAGTACAGTCACAGGGTACGATTACAGAGTACAGTCACAGAGTATGGTTACAGAGTACAGTCACAGAGTACAGTCACAGAGTACGATCACAGAGTACAGTCACAGAGTACGATCACACAGTACAGTCACAGAGTACGATCAGAAAGTACAGTCACAGAGTACGGTCACAGAGTACGGTTACAGAGTACAGTCACAGAGTACGGTCACAGAGTACGATTACAGAGTACAGTCACAGAGTATGGTTACAGAGTACAGTCACAGAGTACAGTCACAGAGTACGGCCACAGAGTACGGTCACAGAGTACAGTTACAGAGTACAGTCACAGGGTACGGTCACAGAGTACAGTTACAGAGTACGATCACACAGTACAGTCACAGAGTACGATCACAAAGTACAGTCACAGAGTACGGTCACAGAGTACGATTACAGAGTACAGTCACAGAGTACGGTCACAGGGTACAGTCACAGAGTACAGTCACAGAGTACGGTTACAGAGTACATTCACAGAGTACGGTCACAGAGTACAGTCACAGAGTACAGTCACAGAGTACGGTTACAGAATACGGTCAGTATACGGTTACAGAGTACAGTCACAGAGTACAGTCACAGAGTACGGTCACAGAGTACAGTCACAGAGTACGGTCACAGAGTACGGTCACAGAGTATGGTCACAGAGTACGGTCACAGAGATCAGTCACAGAGTACGGTCACAGAGTACGGTCACAGAGTACAGTCACAGAGTACGGTTACAGAGTACAGTCACAGAGGACAGTCTCAGAGTACGGTCTTAGAGTACGGTCTCAGAGTACAGTCACAGAGTACTGTCACAGAATACGGTCACAGAGTACGGTTACAGAGTACAGTCACAGAGTACAGTCACAGAGTACGATCACAGAGTACAGTCACAGAGTATGGTTACAGAGTACAGTCACAGAGTACAGTCACAGAATACAGTCACAGAGTACGGTCACAGAATGTGGTCAAAGTGTACGATCACAGAGTACAGTCACAGAGTACGGTTACAGAGTACAGTCACAGAGGACAGTCTCAGAGTACGGTCTTAGGGTACGGTCTCAGAGTACAGTCACAGAGTACTGTCACAGAATACGGTCACAGAGTACGGTCACAGAGTACAGTCACAGAGTACAGTCACAGAGTACGATCACAGAGTACAGTCACAGAGTATGGTTACAGAGTACAGTCACAGAGTACAGTCACAGAATACAGTCACAGAGTACGGTCACAGAATGCGGTCAAAGTGTACGATCACAGAGTACAGTCACAGAGTACGGTTACAGAGTACAGTCACAGAGTACGGTCACAGAGTACGATCACAGAGTACGGTCACAGAGTACAGTCACAGAGTACGGTCACAGAGTACGGTCACAGTACAGTCACAGAGTACGGTCACAAAGTACAGTCACAGAGATCAGTCACAGAGTACGGTCAGAGAGTACGGTCAGAGAGTACAGTCACAGAGTACGGTCACAGAGTACAGTCACAGAGTACGGTCACAGAGTACGGTCACAGAGTACAGTCACAGAGCACAGTCAGAGAGTACGATCACAGAGTACATTCACAGAGTACGGTTACAGAGTACAGTCACAGAATACTATCACAGAGTACGGTCACAGAGTACGGTCACAGAATACGGTCACAGAGTACGATCACAGAGTACAGTCACAGAGTACGGTTACAGAGTACAGTCACAGAGGACAGTCTCAGAGTACGGTCTTAGAGTACGGTCTCAGAGTACGGTCACAGAGTACTGTCACAGAGTACGGTCACAGAGTACGGTCACAAAGTACAGTCACAGAGTACAGTCACAGAGTACGGTCACAGAGTACGATCACAGAGTACAGTCACAGAGTACGGTCACAGAGTACGATTACAGAGTACAGTCACAGAGTAGGGTTACAGAGTACAGTCACAGAGTACAGTCACAGAGTACGGCCACAGAGTACAGTCACAGAGTACGGTCACAGAGTACAGTTACAGAGTACAGTCACAGGGTACGGTCACAGAGTACAGTTACAGAGTACGATCACAAAGTACAGTCACAGAGTACGATCACAAAGTACAGTCACAGAGTACGGTCACAGAGTACGATTACAGAGTACAGTCACAGAGTACGGTCACAGGGTACAGTCACAGAGTACAGTCACAGAGTACGGTTACAGAGTACATTCACAGAGTACGGTCACAGAGTACAGTCACAGAGTACAGTCACAGAGTACGGTTACAGAATACGGTCAGTATACGGTTACAGAGTACAGTCACAGAGTACAGTCACAGAGTACGGTCACAGAGTACAGTCACAGAGTACGGTCACAGAGTACGGTCACAGAGTATGGTCACAGAGTACGGTCACAGAGATCAGTCACAGAGTACGGTCACAGAGTACGGTCACAGAGTACAGTCACAGAGTACGGTTACAGAGTACAGTCACAGAGGACAGTCTCAGAGTACGGTCTTAGAGTACGGTCTCAGAGTACAGTCACAGAGTACTGTCACAGAATACGGTCACAGAGTACGGTTACAGAGTACAGTCACAGAGTACAGTCACAGAGTACGATCACAGAGTACAGTCACAGAGTATGGTTACAGAGTACAGTCACAGAGTACAGTCACAGAATACAGTCACAGAGTACGGTCACAGAATGCGGTCAAAGTGTACGATCACAGAGTACAGTCACAGAGTACGGTTACAGAGTACAGTCACAGAGGACAGTCTCAGAGTACGGTCTTAGAGTACGGTCTCAGAGTACAGTCACAGAGTACTGTCACAGAATACGGTCACAGAGTACGGTCACAGAGTACAGTCACAGAGTACAGTCACAGAGTACGATCACAGAGTACAGTCACAGAGTATGGTTACAGAGTACAGTCACAGAGTACAGTCACAGAATACAGTCACAGAGTACGGTCACAGAATGCGGTCAAAGTGTACGATCACAGAGTACAGTCACAGAGTACGGTTACAGAGTACAGTCACAGAGTACGGTCACAGAGTACGATCACAGAGTACGGTCACAGAGTACAGTCACAGAGTACGGTCACAGAGTACGGTCACAGTACAGTCACAGAGTACGGTCACAAAGTACAGTCACAGAGATCAGTCACAGAGTACGGTCAGAGAGTACGGTCAGAGAGTACAGTCACAGAGTACGGTCACAGAGTACAGTCACAGAGTACGGTCACAGAGTACGGTCACAGAGTACAGTCACAGAGCACAGTCAGAGAGTACGATCACAGAGTACATTCACAGAGTACGGTCACAGAATACGGTCACAGAGTACGATCACAGAGTACAGTCACAGAGTACGGTTACAGAGTACAGTCACAGAGGACAGTCTCAGAGTACGGTCTTAGAGTACGGTCTCAGAGTACGGTCACAGAGTACAGTCACAGAGTACAGTCACAGAGTACGGTCACAGAGTACGGTTACAGAGTACAGTCACAGAGTACAGTCACAGAGTACAGTCACAGGGTACGGTCACAGAGTACAGTCACAGAGTACGATCACAGAGTACAGTCACAGAGTATGGTTACAGAGTACAGTCACAGAATACAGTCACAGAGTACGGTCACAGAATACGGTCAGTGTACGGTTACAGAGTACAGTCACAGAGTACAGTCACAGAGTACAGTCACAGAGTACGGTCACAGAGTACAGTCACAGAGTACGGTCACAGAGTACGGTCACAGAGTACGGTCACAGAGAGCAGTCACAGAGTACGGTCACAGAGTACAGTCACAGAGTACAGTCACAGAGTACGGTTACAGAATACGGTCAGTATACGGTTACAGAGTACAGTCACAGAGTACAGTCACAGAGTACAGTCACAGAGTATGGTCACAGAGTACGGTCACAGAGTATGGTCACAGAGTACGGTCACAGTGATCAGTCACAGAGTATGGTCACAGAGTACGGTCACAGAGTACATTTAGAGAGTACGATCAGAGAGTACAGTCACAGAGTACGGTCACAGAGTACGGTTACAGAGTACAGTCACAGAGTACGGTCACAGAGTACGGTTACAGAGTACGGTCACAGAGTACAGTCACAGAGTACAGTCACAGAGTACGGTTACAGAGTACATTCACAGAGTACGGTCACAGAGTAGTCACAGAGTACGGTCACAGAGTACAGTCACAGAGATCAGTCACAGAGTACGGTCACAGAGTACAGTCACAGAGTACGGTCACAGAGTACGGTCACAGAGTACGGTTACAGAATACGGTCAGAGTACGGTTACAGAGTACAGTCACAGAGTACAGTCACAGAGTACGGTCACAGAGTACGATTACAGAGTACAGTCACAGAGTACGGTCACAGAGCACGGTCACAGAGTACAGTCACAGAGTACGATCAAAGAGTACAGTCACAGAGTACGGTCACAGAGTACGGTCACAGAGTATGGTCACAGAGTACGGTCACAGTGATCAGTCACAGAGTACGGTCACAGAGTACGGTCACAGAGTACATTTAGAGAGTACGATCAGAGAGTACAGTCACAGAGTACGGTCACAGATTACGGTCACAGAGTACAGTCATAGAGTACGATCACAGAGTACGGTTACAGAGTACAGTCACAGAGTACAGTCACAGAGTACAGTCACAGGTTATGGTCACAGAGTACAGTTACAGAGTACGGTCAGAGAGTACAGTCACAGAGTACAGTTACAGAGTACAGTCACAGCGTACAGTCACAGAGTACGGTCACAGAGTACGGTCACAGAGTACAGTCACAGAGTACGATCACACAGTACAGTCACAGAGTACGATCAGAAAGTACAGTCACAGAGTACGATCAGAAAGTACGGTTACAGAGTACAGTCACAGAGTACGGTCACAGAGTACGATTACAGAGTACAGTCACAGAGTATGGTTACAGAGTACAGTCACAGAGTACAGTCACAGAGTACGGCCACAGAGTACAGTCACAGAGTACGGTCACAGAGTACAGTTACAGAGTACAGTCACAGGGTACGGTCACAGAGTACAGTTACAGAGTACGATCACACAGTACAGTCACAGAGTACGATCACAAAGTACAGTCACAGAGTACGGTCACAGAGTACGGTTACAGAGTACAGTCACAGAGTACGGTCACAGAGTACGATTACAGAGTACAGTCACAGAGTACGGTCACAGGGTACAGTCACAGAGTACAGTCACAGAGTACGGTTACAGAGTACATTCACAGAGTACGGTCACAGAGTACAGTCACAGAGTACAGTCACAGAGTACAGTCACAGAGTACGGTTACAGAATACGGTCAGTATACGGTTACAGAGTACAGTCACAGAGTACAGTCACAGAGTACAGTCACAGAGTACGGTCACAGAGTACAGTCACAGAGTACGGTCACAGAGTACGGTCACAGAGTATGGTCACAGAGTACGGTCACAGAGATCAGTCACAGAGTACGGTCACAGAGTACGGTCACAGAGTACAGTCACAGAGTACGGTTACAGAGTACAGTCACAGAGGACAGTCTCAGAGTACGGTCTTAGAGTACGGTCTCAGAGTACAGTCACAGAGTACTGTCACAGAATACGGTCACAGAGTACGGTCACAGAGTACAGTCACAGAGTACAGTCACAGAGTACGGTCACAGAGTATAGTTACAGAGTACAGTCACAGAGTACAGTCACAGAGTACAGTCACAGGGTACGGTCACAGAGTACAGTCACAGAGTACGATCACAGAGTACAGTCACAGAGTATGGTTACAGAGTACAGTCACAGAGTACAGTCACAGAATACAGTCACAGAGTACGGTCACAGAATGCGGTCAAAGTGTACGATCACAGAGTACAGTCACAGAGTACGGTTACAGAGTACAGTCACAGAGTACAGTCACAGAGTATGGTTACAGAGTACAGTCACAGAGTACAGTCACAGAATACAGTCACAGAGTACGGTCACAGAATGCGGTCAAAGTGTACGATCACAGAGTACAGTCACAGAGTACGGTTACAGAGTACAGTCACAGAGTACGGTCACAGAGTACGATCACAGAGTACGGTCACAGAGTACAGTCACAGAGTACGGTCACAGAGTACGGTCACAGTACAGTCACAGAGTACGGTCACAAAGTACAGTCACAGAGATCAGTCACAGAGTACGGTCAGAGAGTACGGTCAGAGAGTACAGTCACAGAGTACGGTCACAGAGTACAGTCACAGAGTACGGTCACAGAGTACGGTCACAGAGTACAGTCACAGAGCACAGTCAGAGAGTACGATCACAGAGTACATTCACAGAGTACGGTTACAGAGTACAGTCACAGAATACTATCACAGAGTACGGTCACAGAGTACGGTCACAGAATACGGTCACAGAGTACGATCACAGAGTACAGTCACAGAGTACGGTTACAGAGTACAGTCACAGAGGACAGTCTCAGAGTACGGTCTTAGAGTACGGTCTCAGAGTACGGTCACAGAGTACTGTCACAGAGTACGGTCACAGAGTACGGTCACAAAGTACAGTCACAGAGTACAGTCACAGAGTACGGTCACAGAGTACAGTCACAGAGTACAGTCACAGAGTACGGTCACAGAGTACGATTACAGAGTACAGTCACAGAGTATGGTTACAGAGTACAGTCACAGAGTACAGTCACAGAGTACGGCCACAGAGTACAGTCACAGAGTACGGTCACAGAGTACAGTTACAGAGTACAGTCACAGGGTACGGTCACAGAGTACAGTTACAGAGTACGATCACAAAGTACAGTCACAGAGTACGATCACAAAGTACAGTCACAGAGTACGGTCACAGAGTACGATTACAGAGTACAGTCACAGAGTACGGTCACAGGGTACAGTCACAGAGTACAGTCACAGAGTACGGTTACAGAGTACATTCACAGAGTACGGTCACAGAGTACAGTCACAGAGTACAGTCACAGAGTACGGTTACAGAATACGGTCAGTATACGGTTACAGAGTACAGTCACAGAGTACAGTCACAGAGTACGGTCACAGAGTACAGTCACAGAGTACGGTCACAGAGTACGGTCACAGAGTATGGTCACAGAGTACGGTCACAGAGATCAGTCACAGAGTACGGTCACAGAGTACGGTCACAGAGTACAGTCACAGAGTACGGTTACAGAGTACAGTCACAGAGGACAGTCTCAGAGTACGGTCTTAGAGTACGGTCTCAGAGTACAGTCACAGAGTACTGTCACAGAATACGGTCACAGAGTACGGTTACAGAGTACAGTCACAGAGTACAGTCACAGAGTACGATCACAGAGTACAGTCACAGAGTATGGTTACAGAGTACAGTCACAGAGTACAGTCACAGAATACAGTCACAGAGTACGGTCACAGAATGCGGTCAAAGTGTACGATCACAGAGTACAGTCACAGAGTACGGTTACAGAGTACAGTCACAGAGTACGGTCACAGAGTACGATCACAGAGTACGGTCACAGAGTACAGTCACAGAGTACGGTCACAGAGTACGGTCACAGTACAGTCACAGAGTACGGTCACAAAGTACAGTCACAGAGATCAGTCACAGAGTACGGTCAGAGAGTACGGTCAGAGAGTACAGTCACAGAGTACGGTCACAGAGTACGGTCACAGAGTACAGTCACAGAGCACAGTCAGAGAGTACGATCACAGAGTACATTCACAGAGTACGGTTACAGAGTACAGTCACAGAATACTATCACAGAGTACGGTCACAGAGTACGGTCACAGAATACGGTCACAGAGTACGATCACAGAGTACAGTCACAGAGTACGGTTACAGAGTACAGTCACAGAGGACAGTCTCAGAGTACGGTCTTAGAGTACGGTCTCAGAGTACGGTCACAGAGTACTGTCACAGAGTACGGTCACAGAGTACGGTCACAAAGTACAGTCACAGAGTACGGTCACAGAGTACGGTCACAGAGTACGGTTACAGAGTACAGTCACAGAGTACAGTCACAGAGTACAGTCACAGGGTACGGTCACAGAGTACAGTCACAGAGTACGATCACAGAGTACAGTCACAGAGTATGGTTACAGAGTACAGTCACAGAATACAGTCACAGAGTACGGTCACAGAATGCGGTCAAAGTGTACGATCACAGAGTACAGTCACAGAGTACGGTCACAGAGTACGATCACAGAGTATGGTCACAGAGTACAGTCACAGAGTACGGTTACAGAATACGGTCAGTGTACGGTTACAGAGTACAGTCACAGAGTACAGTCACAGAGTACAGTCACAGAGTACGGTCACAGAGTACAGTCACAGAGTACGGTCACAGAGTACGGTCACAGAGTACGGTCACAGAGAGCAGTCACAGAGTACGGTCACAGAGTACGGTCACAGAGTACAGTCACAGAGTACGGTTACAGAATACGGTCAGTATACGGTTACAGAGTACAGTCACAGAGTACAGTCACAGAGTACAGTCACAGAGTATGGTCACAGAGTACGGTCACAGAGTATGGTCACAGAGTACGGTCACAGTGATCAGTCACAGAGTATGGTCACAGAGTACGGTCACAGAGTACATTTAGAGAGTACGATCAGAGAGTACAGTCACAGAGTACGGTCACAGAGTACGGTTACAGAGTACAGTCACAGAGTACGGTCACAGAGTACGGTTACAGAGTACGGTCACAGAGTACAGTCACAGAGTACAGTCACAGAGTACGGTTACAGAGTACATTCACAGAGTACGGTCACAGAGTAGTCACAGAGTACGGTCACAGAGTACAGTCACAGAGATCAGTCACAGAGTACGGTCACAGAGTACAGTCACAGAGTACGGTCACAGAGTACGGTCACAGAGTACGGTTACAGAATACGGTCAGAGTACGGTTACAGAGTACAGTCACAGAGTACAGTCACAGAGTACGGTCACAGAGTACGATTACAGAGTACAGTCACAGAGTACGGTCACAGAGCACGGTCACAGAGTACAGTCACAGAGTACGATCAAAGAGTACAGTCACAGAGTACGGTCACAGAGTACGGTCACAGAGTATGGTCACAGAGTACGGTCACAGTGATCAGTCACAGAGTACGGTCACAGAGTACGGTCACAGATTACGGTCACAGATTACGGTCACAGAGTACAGTCATAGAGTACGATCACAGAGTACGGTTACAGAGTACAGTCACAGAGTACAGTCACAGAGTACAGTCACAGGTTATGGTCACAGAGTACAGTTACAGAGTACGGTCAGAGAGTACAGTCACAGAGTACAGTTACAGAGTACAGTCACAGCGTACAGTCACAGAGTACGGTCACAGAGTACGGTCACAGAGTACAGTCACAGAGTACGATCACACAGTACAGTCACAGAGTACGATCAGAAAGTACAGTCACAGAGTACGGTCACAGAGTACGGTTACAGAGTACAGTCACAGAGTACGGTCACAGAGTACGATTACAGAGTACAGTCACAGAGTATGGTTACAGAGTACAGTCACAGAGTACAGTCACAGAGTACGGCCACAGAGTACAGTCACAGAGTACGGTCACAGAGTACAGTTACAGAGTACAGTCACAGGGTACGGTCACAGAGTACAGTTACAGAGTACGATCACACAGTACAGTCACAGAGTACGATCACAAAGTACAGTCACAGAGTACGGTCACAGAGTACGGTTACAGAGTACAGTCACAGAGTACGGTCACAGAGTACGATTACAGAGTACAGTCACAGAGTACGGTCACAGGGTACAGTCACAGAGTACAGTCACAGAGTACGGTTACAGAGTACATTCACAGAGTACGGTCACAGAGTACAGTCACAGAGTACAGTCACAGAGTACGGTTACAGAATACGGTCAGTATACGGTTACAGAGTACAGTCACAGAGTACAGTCACAGAGTACAGTCACAGAGTACGGTCACAGAGTACAGTCACAGAGTACGGTCACAGAGTACGGTCACAGAGTATGGTCACAGAGTACGGTCACAGAGATCAGTCACAGAGTACGGTCACAGAGTACGGTCACAGAGTACAGTCACAGAGTACGGTTACAGAGTACAGTCACAGAGGACAGTCTCAGAGTACGGTCTTAGAGTACGGTCTCAGAGTACAGTCACAGAGTACTGTCACAGAATACGGTCACAGAGTACGGTCACAGAGTACAGTCACAGAGTACAGTCACAGAGTATAGTTACAGAGTACAGTCACAGAGTACAGTCACAGAGTACAGTCACAGGGTACGGTCACAGAGTACAGTCACAGAGTACGATCACAGAGTATGGTTACAGAGTACAGTCACAGAGTACAGTCACAGAATACAGTCACAGAGTACGGTCACAGAATGCGGTCAAAGTGTACGATCACAGAGTACAGTCACAGAGTACGGTTACAGAGTACAGTCACAGAGTACGGTCACAGAGTACGATCACAGAGTACGGTCACAGAGTACAGTCACAGAGTACGGTCACAGAGTACGGTCACAGTACAGTCACAGAGTACGGTCACAAAGTACAGTCACAGAGATCAGTCACAGAGTACGGTCAGAGAGTACGGTCAGAGAGTACAGTCACAGAGTACGGTCACAGAGTACAGTCACAGAGTACGGTCACAGAGTACGGTCACAGAGCACAGTCACAGAGCACAGTCAGAGAGTACGATCACAGAGTACATTCACAGAGTACGGTTACAGAGTACAGTCACAGAATACTATCACAGAGTACGGTCACAGAGTACGGTCACAGAATACGGTCACAGAGTACGATCACAGAGTACAGTCACAGAGTACAGTCACAGAGTACGGTTACAGAGTACAGTCACAGAGGACAGTCTCAGAGTACGGTCTTAGAGTACGGTCTCAGAGTACGGTCACAGAGTACGGTTACAGAGTACAGTCACAGAGTACAGTCACAGAGTACAGTCACAGGGTACGGTCACAGAGTACAGTCACAGAGTACGATCACAGAGTACAGTCACAGAGTATGGTTACAGAGTACAGTCACAGAATACAGTCACAGAGTACGGTCACAGAATGCGGTCAAAGTGTACGATCACAGAGTACAGTCACAGAGTACGGTCACAGAGTACAGTCACAGAGTACGGTCACAGAGTACGATCACAGAGTATGGTCACAGAGTACAGTCACAGAGTACGGTTACAGAATACGGTCAGTGTACGGTTACAGAGTACAGTCACAGAGTACAGTCACAGAGTACAGTCACAGAGTACGGTCACAGAGTACAGTCACAGAGTACGGTCACAGAGTACGGTCACAGAGTATGGTCACAGAGTACGGTCACAGAGATCAGTCACAGAGTACGGTCACAGAGTACGGTGACAGATTACAGTCACAGAGTACGGTCACAGAGTACAGTCACAGAGTACAGTCAGAGAGTACGATCACAGAGTACAGTCACAGAGTACGGTTACAGAGTACACTCACAGAATACGGTCACAGAGTACGGTCACAGAGTATGGTCACAGAATACGGTCACAGAGTACGATCACAGAGTACAGTCACAGAGTACGGTTACAGAGTACAGTCACAGAGGACAGTCTCAGAGTACGGTCTTAGAGTACGGTCTCAGAGTACAGTCACAGAGTACAGTCAAAGAGTACGGTCACAGAGTACGGTCACAGAGTATAGTTACAGAGTACAGTCACAGAGTACAGTCACAGAGTACAGTCACAGGGTACGGTCACAGAGTACAGTCACAGAGTACGATCACAGAGTACAGTCACAGAGTATGGTTACAGAGTACAGTCACAGAGTACAGTCACAGAATACAGTCACAGAGTACGGTCACAGAATGCGGTCAAAGTGTACGATCACAGAGTACAGTCACAGAGTACGGTTACAGAGTACAGTCACAGAGTACGGTCACAGAGTACGATCACAGAGTACGGTCACAGAGTACGGTCACAGAGTACGGTTACAGAGTACAGTCACAGAGTACGGTCACAGAGTACAGTCACAGAGTACGGTCACAGGGTACAGTCACAGAGTACAGTCACAGAGTACGGTTACAGAGTACATTCACAGAGTACGGTCACAGAGTACAGTCACAGAGTACAGTCACAGAGTACGGTTACAGAATACGGTCAGTATACGGTTACAGAGTACAGTCACAGAGTACAGTCACAGAGTACAGTCACAGAGTACGGTCACAGAGTACAGTCACAGAGTACGGTCACAGAGTACGGTCACAGAGTACGGTCACAGAGTACGGTCACAGAGATCAGTCACAGAGTACGGTCACAGAGTACGGTCACAGAGTACAGTCACAGAGTACGGTCACAGAGTACAGTCACAGAGTACAGTCAGAGAGTACGATCACAGAGTACAGTCACAGAGTACGGTTACAGTGTACAGTCACAGAATACGGTCACAGAGTACGGTCACAGAGTACGGTCACAGAATACGGTCACAGAGTTCGATCACAGAGTACAGTCACAGAGAACGGTTACAGAGTACAGTCACAGAGGACAGTCTCAGAGTACAGTCACAGGGTACGGTCACAGAGTACAGTCACAGAGTACGATCACAGAGTACAGTCACAGAGTATGGTTACAGAGTACAGTCACAGAGTACAGTCACAGAATACAGTCACAGAGTACGGTCACAGAATGCGGTCAAAGTGTACGATCACAGAGTACAGTCACAGAGTACGGTTACAGAGTACAGTCACAGAGTACGGTCACAGAGTACGGTCACAGAGTACAGTCACAGAGTACGGTCACAGAGTACGGTCACAGTACAGTCACAGAGTACGGTCACAAAGTACAGTCACAGAGATCAGTCACAGAGTACGGTCAGAGAGTACGGTCAGAGAGTACAGTCACAGAGTACGGTCACAGAGTACAGTCACAGAGTACGGTCACAGAGTACGGTCACAGAGTACAGTCACAGAGCACAGTCAGAGAGTACGATCACAGAGTACATTCACAGAGTACGGTTACAGAGTACAGTCACAGAATACTATCACAGAGTACGGTCACAGAGTACGGTCACAGAATACGGTCACAGAGTACGATCACAGAGAACAGTCACAGAGTACGGTTACAGAGTACAGTCACAGAGGACAGTCTCAGAGTACGGTCTTAGAGTACGGTCTCAGAGTACGGTCACAGAGTACTGTCACAGAGTACGGTCACAGAGTACGGTCACAAAGTACAGTCACAGAGTACAGTCACAGAGTACGGTCACAGAGTACGGTCACAGAGTATGGTCACAGAGATCAGTCACAGAGTACGGTCACAGAGTACAGTCACAGAGTACAGTCACAGAGTACGGTCACAGAGTACAGTCACAGAGTACAGTCACAGAGTACAATCACAGAGTACAGTCACAGAGTACGGTCACAGAGTACAGTCACAGAGTACAGTCACAGAGTACAGTCACAGAATACAGTCACAGAGTACGGTCACAGAATGCGGTCAAAGTGTACGATCACAGAGTACAGTCACAGAGTACGGTTACAGAGTACAGTCACAGAGTACGGTCACAGAGTACGATCACAGAGTACGGTCACAGAGTACAGTCACAGAGTACTGTCACAGAGTACGGTCACAGTACAGTCACAGAGTACGGTCACAAAGTACAGTCACAGAGATCAGTCACAGAGTACGGTCAGAGAGTACGGTCAGAGAGTACAGTCACAGAGTACGGTCACAGAGTACAGTCACAGAGTACGGTCACAGAGTACGGTCACAGAGTACAGTCACAGAGCACAGTCAGAGAGTACGATCACAGAGTACATTCACAGAGTACGGTTACAGAGTACAGTCACAGAATACTATCACAGAGTACGGTCACAGAGTACGGTCACAGAATACGGTCACAGAGTACGATCACAGAGTACAGTCACAGAGTACAGTCACAGAGTACGGTTACAGAGTACAGTCACAGAGGACAGTCTCAGAGTACGGTCTTAGAGTACGGTCTCAGAGTACGGTCACAGAGTACTGTCACAGAGTACGGTCACAGAGTACGGTCACAAAGTACAGTCACAGAGTACAGTCACAGAGTACGGTCACAGAGTACGATCACAGAGTACAGTCACAGAATACGGTTACAGAGTACAGTCACAGAGGACAGTCTCAGAGTACGAGCTTAGAGTACGGTCTCAGAGTACGGTCACAGAGTACTGTCACAGAGTACGGTCACAGAGTACGGTCACAAAGTACAGTCACAGAGTACAGTCACAGAGTACGGTCACAGAGTACGGTTACAGAGTACAGTCACAGAGTACAGTCACAGAGTACAGTCACAGGGTACGGTCACAGAGTACAGTCACAGAGTACGATCACATAGAAACATAGAAACATAGAAAATAGGTGCAGGAGCAGGCCATTCAGCCCTTCTAGCCTGCACCGCCATTCAATGAGTTCATGGCTGAACATGAAACTTCAGTACCCCCTTCCTGCTTTCTCGCCATAACCCTTGATCCCCCGAGTAGTAAGGACTTCATCTAACTCCCTTTTGAATATATTTAGTGAATTGGCCTCAACTACTTTCTGTGGTAGAGAATTCCACAGGTTCACCACTCTCTGGGTGAAGAAGTTTCTCCTCATCTCGGTCCTAAATGGCTTACCCCTTATCCTCAGACTGTGACCCCTGGTTCTGGACTTCCCCAACATTGGGAACATTCTTTCTGCATCTAACCTGTCTAAACCCGTCAGAATTTTAAACGTTTCTATGAGGTCCCCTCTCATTCTTCTGAACTCCAGTGAATACAAGCCCAATTGATCCAATCTTTCTTGATAGGTCAGTCCCGCCATCCCGGGAATCAGTCTGGTGAACCTTCGCTGCACTCCCTCAATAGCAAGAATGTCCTTCCTCAAGTTAGGAGACCAAAACTGTACACAATACTCCAGGTGTGGCCTCACCAAGGCCCTGTACAACTGTAGCAACACCTCCCTGCCCCTGTATTCAAATCCCCTCGCTATGAAGGCCAACATGCCATTTGCTTTCTTAACCGCCTGCTGTACCTGCATGCCAACCTTCAATGACTGATGTACCATGACACCCAGGTCTCGTTGCACCTTCCCTTTTCCTAATCTGTCACCATTCAGATAATAGTCTGTCTCTCTGTTTTTACCACCAAAGTGGATAACCTCACATTTATCCACATTATACTTCATCTGCCATGCATTTGCCCACTCACCTAACCTATCCAAGTCACTCTGCAGCCTAATAGCATCCTCCTCGCAGCTCACACTGCCACCCAACTTAGTATCATCCGCAAATTTGGAGATACTGCATTTAATCCCCTCGTCTAAATCATTAATGTACAATGTAAACAGCTGGGGCCCCAGCACAGAACCTTGCGGCACTCCACTAGTCACTGCCTGCCATTCTGAAAAGTACCCGTTTACTCCTACTCTTTGCTTCCTGTCTGACAACCAGTTCTCAATCCACGTCAGCACACTACCCCCAATCCCATGTGCTTTAACTTTGCACATTAATCTCTTGTGTGGGACCTTGTCGAAAGCCTTCTGAAAGTCCAAATATACCACATCAACTGGTTCTCCTTTGTCCACTTTACTGGAAACATCCTCAAAAAATTCCAGAAGATTTGTCAAGCATGATTTCCCTTTCACAAATCCATGCTGACTTGGACCTATCATGTCACCATTTTCCAGATGCACTGCTATGACATCCTTAATAATTGATTCCATCATTTTACCCACTACTGAGGTCAGGCTGACCGGTCTATAATTCCCTGTTTTCTCTCTCCCTCCTTTTTTAAAAAGTGGGGTTACATTGGCTACCCTCCACTCCATAGGAACTGATCCAGAGTCAATGGAATGTTGGAAAATGACTGTCAATGCATCCGCTATTTCCAAGGCCACCTCCTTAAGTACTCTAGGATGCAGGCCATCAGGCCCTGGGGATTTATCTGCCTTCAATCCCATCAATTTCCCCAACACAATTTCCCGACTAATAAAGATTTCCCTCAGTTCCTCTTCCTTACTAGACCCTCTGACCCCTTTTATATCCGGAAGGTTGTTTGTATCCTCCTTAGTGAATACCGAACCAAAGTACTTGTTCAATTGATCCGCCATTTCTTTGTTCCCCGTTATGACTTCCCCTGATTCTGACTGCAGGGGACCTACGTTTGTCTTCACCAACCTTTTTCTCTTTACATACCTATAGAAACTTTTGCAATCCGCCTTAATGTTCCCTGCAAGCTTCTTCTCGTACTCCATTTTCCCTGTCCTAATCAAACCCTTTGTCCTCCTCTGCTGAGTTCTAAATTTCTCCCAGTCCCCAGGTTCGCTGCTATTTCTGGCCAATTTGTATGCCACTTCCTTGGCTTTAATACTATCCCTGATTTCCCTAGATAGCCACGGTTGAGCCACCTTCCCCTTTTTATTTTTACGCCAGACAGGAATGTACAATTGTTGTAGTTCATCCATGCGGTCTCTAAATGTCTGCCATTGCCCATCCACAGTCAACCCCTTAAGTATCATTCGCCAATCTATCCTAGCCAATTCTCGCCTCATACCTTCAAAGTTACCCTTCTTTAAGTTCTGGACCATGGTCTCTGAATTTACTGTTTCATTCTCCATCCTAATGCAGAATTCCACCATATTATGGTCACTCTTCCCCAAGGGGCCTCGCACAATGAGATTGCTAATTAATCCTCTCTCATTACACAACACCCAGTCCAAGATGGCCTCCCCCCTAGTTGGTTCCTCAACATATTGGTCTAGAAAACCATCCCTTATGCACTCCAGGAAATCCTCCTCCACCGTATTGCTTCCAGTTTGGCTAGCCCAATCTATGTGCATATTAAAGTCACCCATTATAACTGCTACACCTTTATTGCATGCACCCCTAATTTCCTGTTTGATGCCCTCCCCAACATCCCTATTACTGTTTGGAGGTCTGTACACAACTCCTACTAACGTTTTTTGCCCTTTGGTGTTCTGCAGCTCTACCCATATAGATTCCACATCATCCAAGCTAATGTCTTTCCTAACTATTGCATTAATCTCCTCTTTAACCAGCAATGCTACCCCACCTCCTTTTCCTTTTATTCTATCCTTCCTGAATGTTGAATACCCCTGAATGTTGAGTTCCCAGCCCTGATCATCCTGGAGCCACGTCTCCGTAATCCCAATCACATCATATTTGTTAACATCTATTTGCACAATTAATTCATCCACCTTATTGCGGATACTCCTTGCATTAAGACACAAAGCCTTCAGGCTTGTTTTATTAACACCCTTTGTCCTTTTAGAATTTTGCTGTACAGTGGCCCTTTTTGTTCTTTGCCTTGGGTTTCTCTGCCCTACACTTTTCCTCATCTCCCTTCTGTCTTTTGCTTTTGGCTCCTTTTTGTTTCCCTCTGTCTCCCTGCATTGGTTCCCATCCCCCTGCCATATTAGTTTAAATCCTCCCCAACAGCACTAGCAAACACTCCCCCGAGGACATTGGTTCCAGTCCTGCCCAGGTGCAGACCGTCCGGTTTGTACTGGTCCCACCTCCCCCAGAACCGGTCCCAATGCCCCAGGAATTTGAATCCCTCCCTGCTGCACCACTGCTCAAGCCACGTATTCATCTGCGCTATCCTGCGATTCCTACTCTGACTATCACGTGGCACTGGTAGCAATCCCGAGATTACTACTTTTGAGGTCCTACTTTTTAATTTAGCTCCTAGCTCCTTAAATTCGTTTCGTAGGACCTCATCCCTTTTTTTGCCTATGTCGTTGGTACCAATGTGCACCACGACAACTGGCTGTTCTCCCTCCCATTTCAGAATGTCCTGCACCCGCTCCGAGACATCCTTGACCCTTGCACCAGGGAGGCAACATACCATCCTGGAGTCTCGGTTGCGGCCGCAGAAACGCCTATCTATTCCCCTCACAATTGAATCCCCTATCACTATCGCTCTCCCACTCTTTTTCTTGCCCTCCTGTGCAGCAGAGCCAGCCACGGTGCCATGAACTTGGCTGCTGCTGCCCTCCCCTGATGAGTCATTCCCCTCAACAGTACCCAAAGCGGTGTATCTGTTTTGCAGGGGGATGACCGCAGGGGACCCCTGCACTACCTTCCTTGCACTACTCTTCCTGCTGGTCTTCCATTCCCTATCTGGCTGTGGACCCTTTCCCTGCGGTAAGACCAACTCACTACACGTGATACTCACGTCATTCTCAGCATCGTGGATGCTCCAGAGTGAATCCACCTTCAGCTCCAATTCCGTAACGCGGACCGTCAGGAGCTGGAGGCGGATACACTTCCCGCACACATAGTCGTCAGGGACACCGGAAGCGTCCCTGAGTTCCCACATGGTACAGGAGGAGCATAACACCCGACCGAGCTCTCCTGCCATGTCTTAACCCTTAGATACACTTAAACTGGTAATAACAATGTTAAAAGTTACTGACCAATATAAGAAGAAAAAGAAAAACTACTCACCAATCACCAGCCAATCACTTACCGCCTAGGCTGTGACGTCACCTTTGTTTTTTTTGCCTTCTCCCTGTAGCTGCACCGGTACGCCTCTCGCCGACACCGGACTCGCGCTGCTCCGAGCTCCCGCCTCCTCGACTGACTGCTCCGAGCTCCCGCTGGCCTTTATAGGCCTCTCGCCGACCCCGGACTCGCGCTGCTCCGAGCTCCCGCCTCCTCGACTGACTGCTCGACTCCCGCTGGCCTTTATAGGCCTCTCGCCGACCCCGGACTCGCGCTGCTCCGAGCTCCCGCCTCCTCGACTGACTGCTCCGAGCTCCCGCTGGCCTTTATAGGCCTCTCGCCGACCCCGGACTCGCGCTGCTCCGAGCTCCCGCCTCCTCGACTGACTGCTCCGAGCTCCCGCTGGCCTTTATAGGCCTCTCGCCGACCCCGGACTCGCGCTGCTCCGAGCTCCCGCCTCCTCGACTGACTGCTCGACTCCCGCTGGCCTTTATAGGCCTCTCGCCGACCCCGGACTCGCGCTGCTCCGAGCTCCCGCCTCCTCGACAGAGTACAGTCACAGAGTATGGTTACAGAGTACAGTCACAGAATACAGTCACAGAGTACGGTCACAGAATGCGGTCAAAGTGTACGATCACAGAGTACAGTCACAGAGTACGGTCACAGAGTACAGTCACAGAGTACGGTCACAGAGTACGATCACAGAGTATGGTCACAGAGTACAGTCACAGAGTACGGTTACAGAATACGGTCAGTGTACGGTTACAGAGTACAGTCACAGAGTACAGTCACAGAGTACAGTCACAGAGTACGGTCACAGAGTACAGTCACAGAGTACGGTCACAGAGTACGGTCACAGAGATCAGTCACAGAGTACGGTCACAGAGTACGGTGACAGATTACAGTCACAGAGTACGGTCACAGAGTACAGTCACAGAGTACAGTCAGAGAGTACGATCACAGAGTACAGTCACAGAGTACGGTTACAGAGTACACTCACAGAATACGGTCACAGAGTACGGTCACAGAGTATGGTCACAGAATACGGTCACAGAGTACGATCACAGAGTACAGTCACAGAGTACGGTTACAGACTACAGTCACAGAGGACAGTCGCAGAGTACGGTCTTAGAGTACGGTCTCAGAGTACAGTCACAGAGTACAGTCACAGAGTACGGTCACAGAGTACGGTCACAGAGTATAGTTACAGAGTACAGTCACAGAGTACAGTCACAGAGTACAATCACAGGGTACGGTCACAGAGTACAGTCACAGAGTACAGTCACAGAGTATGGTTACAGAGTACAGTCACAGAGTACAGTCACAGAATACAGTCACAGAGTACGGTCACAGAATGCGGTCAAAGTGTACGATCACAGAGTACAGTCACAGAGTACGGTTACAGAGTACAGTCACAGAGTACGGTCACAGAGTACGATCACAGAGTACGGTCACAGAGTACGGTCACAGAGTACGGTTACAGAATACGGTCAGAGTACGGTTACAGAGTACAGTCACAGAGTACGGTCACAGAGTACGATTACAGAGTACAGTCACAGAGTACGGTCACAGGGTACAGTCACAGAGTACAGTCACAGAGTACGGTTACAGAGTACATTCACAGAGTACGGTCACAGAGTACAGTCACAGAGTACAGTCACAGAGTACGGTTACAGAATACGGTCAGTATACGGTTACAGAGTACAGTCACAGAGTACAGTCACAGAGTACAGTCACAGAGTACGGTCACAGAGTACAGTCACAGAGTACGGTCACAGAGTACGGTCACAGAGTATGGTCACAGAGTACGGTCACAGAGATCAGTCACAGAGTACGGTCACAGAGTACGGTCACAGAGTACAGTCACAGAGTACGATCACAGAGTACAGTCACAGAGTACAGTCACAGAGTACGGTTACAGTGTACAGTCACAGAATACGGTCACAGAGTACGGTCACAGAGTACGGTCACAGAATACGGTCACAGAGTTCGATCACAGAGTACAGACACAGAGTACAGTCACAGAGGACAGTCTCAGAGTACGGTCTTAGAGTATGGTCTCAGAGTACAGTCACAGAGTACTGTCACAGAATACGGTCACAGAGTACGGTCACAGAGTACAGTCACAGAGTACAGTCACAGAGTACGGTCACAGAGTATAGTTACAGAGTACAGTCACAGAGTACAGTCACAGAGTACGATCACAGAGTACAGTCACAGAGTATGGTTACAGAGTACAGTCACAGAATACAGTCACAGAGTACGGTCACAGAATGCGGTCAAAGTGTACGATCACAGAGTACAGTCACAGAGTACGGTCACAGAGTACAGTCACAGAGTACGGTCACAGAGTACGATCACAGAGTATGGTCACAGAGTACAGTCACAGAGTACGGTTACAGAATACGGTCAGTGTACGGTTACAGAGTACAGTCACAGAGTACAGTCACAGAGTACAGTCACAGAGTACGGTCACAGAGTACAGTCACAGAGTACGGTCACAGAGTACGGTCACAGAGTACGGTCACAGAGATCAGTCACAGAGTACGGTCACAGAGTACGGTGACAGATTACAGTCACAGAGTACGGTCACAGAGTACAGTCACAGAGTACAGTCAGAGAGTACGATCACAGAGTACAGTCACAGAGTACGGTTACAGAGTACACTCACAGAATACGGTCACAGAGTACGGTCACAGAGTATGGTCACAGAATACGGTCACAGAGTACGATCACAGAGTACAGTCACAGAGTACGGTTACAGACTACAGTCACAGAGGACAGTCTCAGAGTACGGTCTTAGAGTACGGTCTCAGAGTACAGTCACAGAGTACAGTCACAGAGTACGGTCACAGAGTACGGTCACAGAGTATAGTTACAGAGTACAGTCACAGAGTACAGTCACAGAGTACAATCACAGGGTACGGTCACAGAGTACAGTCACAGAGTACGATCACAGAGTACAGTCACAGAGTATGGTTACAGAGTACAGTCACAGAGTACAGTCACAGAATACAGTCACAGAGTACGGTCACAGAATGCGGTCAAAGTGTACGATCACAGAGTACAGTCACAGAGTACGGTTACAGAGTACAGTCACAGAGTACGGTCACAGAGTACGATCACAGAGTACGGTCACAGAGTACGGTCACAGAGTACGGTTACAGAATACGGTCAGAGTACGGTTACAGAGTACAGTCACAGAGTACGGTCACAGAGTACGATTACAGAGTACAGTCACAGAGTACGGTCACAGGGTACAGTCACAGAGTACAGTCACAGAGTACGGTTACAGAGTACATTCACAGAGTACGGTCACAGAGTACAGTCACAGAGTACAGTCACAGAGTACGGTTACAGAATACGGTCAGTATACGGTTACAGAGTACAGTCACAGAGTACAGTCACAGAGTACAGTCACAGAGTACGGTCACAGAGTACAGTCACAGAGTACGGTCACAGAGTACGGTCACAGAGTATGGTCACAGAGTACGGTCACAGAGATCAGTCACAGAGTACGGTCACAGAGTACGGTCACAGAGTACAGTCACAGAGTACGATCACAGAGTACAGTCACAGAGTACAGTCACAGAGTACGGTTACAGTGTACAGTCACAGAATACGGTCACAGAGTACGGTCACAGAGTACGGTCACAGAATACGGTCACAGAGTTCGATCACAGAGTACAGACACAGAGTACAGTCACAGAGGACAGTCTCAGAGTACGGTCTTAGAGTATGGTCTCAGAGTACAGTCACAGAGTACTGTCACAGAATACGGTCACAGAGTACGGTCACAGAGTACAGTCACAGAGTACAGTCACAGAGTACGGTCACAGAGTATAGTTACAGAGTACAGTCACAGAGTACAGTCACAGGGTACGGTCACAGAGTACAGTCACAGAGTACGATCACAGAGTACAGTCACAGAGTATGGTTACAGAGTACAGTCACAGAGTACAGTCACAGAATACAGTCACAGAGTACAGTCACAGAGTACAGTCACAGAGTACAGTCACAGAATACAGTCACAGAGTACGGTCACAGAATGCGGTCAAAGTGTACGATCAAAGAGTACAGTCACAGAGTACGGTTACAGAGTACAGTCACAGAGTACGGTCACAGAGTACGATCACAGAGTACGGTCACAGAGTACAGTCACAGAGTACGGTTACAGAATACGGTCAGTGTACGGTTACAGAGTACAGTCACAGAGTACAGTCACAGAGTACAGTCACAGAGTACGGTCACAGAGTACAGTCACAGAGTACGGTCACAGAGTACGGTCACAGAGTATGGTCACAGAGTACGGTCACAGAGATCAGTCACAGAGTACGGTCACAGAGTACGGTCACAGAGTACAGTCACAGAGTACGGTCACAGAGTACAGTCACAGAGTACAGTCAGAGAGTACGATCACAGAGTACAGTCACAGAGTACGGTTACAGTGTACAGTCACAGAATACGGTCAGAGAGTACGGTCACAGAGTACGGTCACAGAATACGGTCACAGAGTTCGATCACAGAGTACAGTCACAGAGTACGGTTACAGAGTACAGTCACAGAGGACAGTCTCAGAGTACGGTCTTAGAGTACGGTCTCAGAGTACAGTCACAGAGTACTGTCACAGAATACGGTCACAGAGTACGGTCACAGAGTACAGTCACAGAGTACAGTCACAGAGTACGGTCACAGAGTATAGTTACAGAGTACAGTCACAGAGTACAGTCACAGAGTACAGTCACAGGGTACGGTCACAGAGTACAGTCACAGAGTACGATCACAGAGTACAGTCACAGAGTATGGTTACAGAGTACAGTCACAGAGTACAGTCACAGAATACAGTCACAGAGTACGGTCACAGAATGCGGTCAAAGTGTACGATCACAGAGTACAGTCACAGAGTACGGTTACAGAGTACAGTCACAGAGTACGGTCACAGAGTACGATCACAGAGTACGGTCACAGAGTACAGTCACAGAGTACGGTCACAGAGTACGGTCACAGTACAGTCACAGAGTACGGTCACAAAGTACAGTCACAGAGATCAGTCACAGAGTACGGTCAGAGAGTACGGTCAGAGAGTACAGTCACAGAGTACGGTCACAGAGTACGGTCACAGAGTACAGTCACAGAGCACAGTCAGAGAGTACGATCACAGAGTACATTCACAGAGTACGGTTACAGAGTACAGTCACAGAATACTATCACAGAGTACGGTCACAGAGTACGGTCACAGAATACGGTCACAGAGTACGATCACAGAGTACAGTCACAGAGTACGGTTACAGAGTACAGTCACAGAGGACAGTCTCAGAGTACGGTCTTAGAGTACGGTCTCAGAGTACGGTCACAGAGTACTGTCACAGAGTACGGTCACAGAGTACGGTCACAAAGTACAGTCACAGAGTACAGTCACAGAGTACGGTCACAGAGTACGATCACAGAGTACAGTCACAGAGTACGGTTACAGAGTACAGTCACAGAGGACAGTCTCAGAGTACGAGCTTAGAGTACGGTCTCAGAGTACGGTCACAGAGTACTGTCACAGAGTACGGTCACAGAGTACGGTCACAAAGTACAGTCACAGAGTACAGTCACAGAGTACGGTCACAGAGTACGGTTACAGAGTACAGTCACAGAGTACAGTCACAGAGTACAGTCACAGGGTACGGTCACAGAGTACAGTCACAGAGTACGATCACAGAGTACAGTCACAGAGTATGGTTACAGAGTACAGTCACAGAATACAGTCACAGAGTACGGTCACAGAATGCGGTCAAAGTGTACGATCACAGAGTACAGTCACAGAGTACGGTCACAGAGTACAGTCACAGAGTACGGTCACAGAGTACGATCACAGAGTATGGTCACAGAGTACAGTCACAGAGTACGGTTACAGAATACGGTCAGTGTACGGTTACAGAGTACAGTCACAGAGTACAGTCACAGAGTACAGTCACAGAGTACGGTCACAGAGTACAGTCACAGAGTACGGTCACAGAGTACGGTCACAGAGTACGGTCACAGAGATCAGTCACAGAGTACGGTCACAGAGTACGGTGACAGATTACAGTCACAGAGTACGGTCACAGAGTACAGTCACAGAGTACAGTCAGAGAGTACGATCACAGAGTACAGTCACAGAGTACGGTTACAGAGTACACTCACAGAATACGGTCACAGAGTACGGTCACAGAGTATGGTCACAGAATACGGTCACAGAGTACGATCACAGAGTACAGTCACAGAGTACGGTTACAGAGTACAGTCACAGAGGACAGTCTCAGAGTACGGTCTTAGAGTACGGTCTCAGAGTACAGTCACAGAGTACAGTCACAGAGTACGGTCACAGAGTACGGTCACAGAGTATAGTTACAGAGTACAGTCACAGAGTACAGTCACAGGGTACGGTCACAGAGTACAGTCACAGAGTACGATCACAGAGTACAGTCACAGAGTATGGTTACAGAGTACAGTCACAGAGTACAGTCACAGAATACAGTCACAGAGTACGGTCACAGAATGCGGTCAAAGTGTACGATCACAGAGTACAGTCACAGAGTACGGTTACAGAGTACAGTCACAGAGTACGGTCACAGAGTACGATCACAGAGTACGGTCACAGAGTACGGTCACAGAGTACGGTTACAGAATACGGTCAGAGTACGGTTACAGAGTACAGTCACAGAGTACGGTCACAGAGTACGATTACAGAGTACAGTCACAGAGTACGGTCACAGGGTACAGTCACAGAGTACAGTCACAGAGTACGGTTACAGAGTACATTCACAGAGTACGGTCACAGAGTACGGTCACAGAGTACAGTCACAGAGTACGGTCACAGAGTACAGTCACAGAGTACAGTCAGAGAGTACGATCACAGAGTACAGTCACAGAGTACGGTTACAGTGTACAGTCACAGAGTACAGTCACAGAGTACTGTCACAGAATACGGTCACAGAGTACGGTCACAGAGTACAGTCACAGAGTACAGTCACAGAGTACGGTCACAGAGTATAGTTACAGAGTACAGTCACAGAGTACAGTCACAGAGTACAGTCACAGGGTACGGTCACAGAGAACAGTCACAGAGTACGATCACAGAGTACAGTCACAGAGTATGGTTACAGAGTACAGTCACAGAGTACAGTCACAGAATACAGTCACAGAGTACAGTCACAGAGTACAGTCACAGAGTACAGTCACAGAATACAGTCACAGAGTACGGTCACAGAATGCGGTCAAAGTGTACGATCAAAGAGTACAGTCACAGAGTACGGTTACAGAGTACAGTCACAGAGTACGGTCACAGAGTACGATCACAGAGTACGGTCACAGAGTACAGTCACAGAGTACGGTTACAGAATACGGTCAGTGTACGGTTACAGAGTACAGTCACAGAGTACAGTCACAGAGTACAGTCACAGAGTACGGTCATAGAGTACAGTCACAGAGTACGGTCACAGAGTACGGTCACAGAGTATGGTCACAGAGTACGGTCACAGAGATCAGTCACAGAGTACGGTCACAGAGTACGGTCACAGAGTACAGTCACAGAGTACGGTCACAGAGTACAGTCACAGAGTACAGTCAGAGAGTACGATCACAGAGTACAGTCACAGAGTACGGTTACAGTGTACAGTCACAGAATACGGTCACATAGTACGGTCACAGAGTACGGTCACAGAATACGGTCACAGAGTTCGATCACAGAGTACAGTCACAGAGTACGGTTACAGAGTACAGTCACAGAGGACAGTCTCAGAGTACGGTCTTAGAGTACGGTCTCAGAGTACAGTCACAGAGTACTGTCACAGAATACGGTCACAGAGTACGGTCACAGAGTACAGTCACAGAGTACAGTCACGGAGTACGGTCACAGAGTATAGTTACAGAGTACAGTCACAGAGTACAGTCACAGAGTACAGTCACAGGGTACGGTCACAGAGTACAGTCACAGAGTACGATCACAGAGTACAGTCACAGAGTATGGTTACAGAGTACAGTCACAGAGTACAGTCACAGAATACAGTCACAGAGTACGGTCACAGAATGCGGTCAAAGTGTACGATCACAGAGTACAGTCACAGAGTACGGTTACAGAGTACAGTCACAGAGTACGGTCACAGAGTACGATCACAGAGTACAGTCACAGAGTACAGTCACAGAATACAGTCACAGAGTACGGTCACAGAATGCGGTCAAAGTGTACGATCAAAGAGTACAGTCACAGAGTACGGTTACAGAGTACAGTCACAGAGTACGGTCACAGAGTACGATCACAGAGTACGGTCACAGAGTACAGTCACAGAGTACGGTTACAGAATACGGTCAGTGTACGGTTACAGAGTACAGTCACAGAGTACAGTCACAGAGTACAGTCACAGAGTACGGTCACAGAGTACAGTCACAGAGTACGGTCACAGAGTACGGTCACAGAGTATGGTCACAGAGTACGGTCACAGAGATCAGTCACAGAGTACGGTCACAGAGTACGGTCACAGAGTACAGTCACAGAGTACGGTCACAGAGTACAGTCACAGAGTACAGTCAGAGAGTACGATCACAGAGTACAGTCACAGAGTACGGTTACAGTGTACAGTCACAGAATACGGTCAGAGAGTACGGTCACAGAGTACGGTCACAGAATACGGTCACAGAGTTCGATCACAGAGTACAGTCACAGAGTACGGTTACAGAGTACAGTCACAGAGGACAGTCTCAGAGTACGGTCTTAGAGTACGGTCTCAGAGTACAGTCACAGAGTACTGTCACAGAATACGGTCACAGAGTACGGTCACAGAGTACAGTCACAGAGTACAGTCACAGAGTACGGTCACAGAGTATAGTTACAGAGTACAGTCACAGAGTACAGTCACAGAGTACAGTCACAGGGTACGGTCACAGAGTACAGTCACAGAGTACGATCACAGAGTACAGTCACAGAGTATGGTTACAGAGTACAGTCACAGAGTACAGTCACAGAATACAGTCACAGAGTACGGTCACAGAATGCGGTCAAAGTGTACGATCACAGAGTACAGTCACAGAGTACGGTTACAGAGTACAGTCACAGAGTACGGTCACAGAGTACGATCACAGAGTACGGTCACAGAGTACAGTCACAGAGTACGGTCACAGAGTACGGTCACAGTACAGTCACAGAGTACGGTCACAAAGTACAGTCACAGAGATCAGTCACAGAGTACGGTCAGAGAGTACGGTCAGAGAGTACAGTCACAGAGTACGGTCACAGAGTACAGTCACAGAGCACAGTCAGAGAGTACGATCACAGAGTACATTCACAGAGTACGGTTACAGAGTACAGTCACAGAATACTATCACAGAGTACGGTCACAGAGTACGGTCACAGAATACGGTCACAGAGTTCGATCACAGAGTACAGTCACAGAGTACGGTCACAGAGTATGGTCACAGAGTACGGTCACAGAGATCAGTCACAGAGTACGGTCACAGAGTACGGTCACAGAGTACAGTCACAGAGTACGGTCACAGAGTACAGTCACAGAGTACAGTCAGAGAGTACGATCACAGAGTACAGTCACAGAGTACGGTTACAGTGTACAGTCACAGAATACGGTCA
This sequence comes from Pristiophorus japonicus, assembly GCF_044704955.1. NCBI lineage: Eukaryota > Metazoa > Chordata > Chondrichthyes > Pristiophoridae > Pristiophorus > Pristiophorus japonicus. The sequence continues at coordinate 232,543 of NW_027254383.1, read as the reverse complement.
CATAGTACGGTCACAGAGTACGGTCACAGAATACGGTCACAGAGTTCGATCACAGAGTACAGTCACAGAGTACGGTTACAGAGTACAGTCACAGAGGACAGTCTCAGAGTACGGTCTTAGAGTACGGTCTCAGAGTACAGTCACAGAGTACTGTCACAGAATACGGTCACAGAGTACGGTCACAGAGTACAGTCACAGAGTACAGTCACGGAGTACGGTCACAGAGTATAGTTACAGAGTACAGTCACAGAATACAGTCACAGAGTACAGTCACAGGGTACGGTCACAGAGTACAGTCACAGAGTACGATCACAGAGTACAGTCACAGAGTATGGTTACAGAGTACAGTCACAGAGTACAGTCACAGAATACAGTCACAGAGTACGGTCACAGAATGCGGTCAAAGTGTACGATCACAGAGTACAGTCACAGAGTACGGTTACAGAGTACAGTCACAGAGTACGGTCACAGAGTACGATCACAGAGTACAGTCACAGAGTACAGTCACAGAATACAGTCACAGAGTACGGTCACAGAATGCGGTCAAAGTGTACGATCAAAGAGTACAGTCACAGAGTACGGTTACAGAGTACAGTCACAGAGTACGGTCACAGAGTACGATCACAGAGTACGGTCACAGAGTACAGTCACAGAGTACGGTTACAGAATACGGTCAGTGTACGGTTACAGAGTACAGTCACAGAGTACAGTCACAGAGTACAGTCACAGAGTACGGTCACAGAGTACAGTCACAGAGTACGGTCACAGAGTACGGTCACAGAGTATGGTCACAGAGTACGGTCACAGAGATCAGTCACAGAGTACGGTCACAGAGTACGGTCACAGAGTACAGTCACAGAGTACGGTCACAGAGTACAGTCACAGAGTACAGTCAGAGAGTACGATCACAGAGTACAGTCACAGAGTACGGTTACAGTGTACAGTCACAGAATACGGTCAGAGAGTACGGTCACAGAGTACGGTCACAGAATACGGTCACAGAGTTCGATCACAGAGTACAGTCACAGAGTACGGTTACAGAGTACAGTCACAGAGGACAGTCTCAGAGTACGGTCTTAGAGTACGGTCTCAGAGTACAGTCACAGAGTACTGTCACAGAATACGGTCACAGAGTACGGTCACAGAGTACAGTCACAGAGTACAGTCACAGAGTACGGTCACAGAGTATAGTTACAGAGTACAGTCACAGAGTACAGTCACAGAGTACAGTCACAGGGTACGGTCACAGAGTACAGTCACAGAGTACGATCACAGAGTACAGTCACAGAGTATGGTTACAGAGTACAGTCACAGAGTACAGTCACAGAATACAGTCACAGAGTACGGTCACAGAATGCGGTCAAAGTGTACGATCACAGAGTACAGTCACAGAGTACGGTTACAGAGTACAGTCACAGAGTACGGTCACAGAGTACGATCACAGAGTACGGTCACAGAGTACAGTCACAGAGTACGGTCACAGAGTACGGTCACAGTACAGTCACAGAGTACGGTCACAAAGTACAGTCACAGAGATCAGTCACAGAGTACGGTCAGAGAGTACGGTCAGAGAGTACAGTCACAGAGTACGGTCACAGAGTACGGTCACAGAGTACAGTCACAGAGCACAGTCAGAGAGTACGATCACAGAGTACATTCACAGAGTACGGTTACAGAGTACAGTCACAGAATACTATCACAGAGTACGGTCACAGAGTACGGTCACAGAATACGGTCACAGAGTACGATCACAGAGTACAGTCACAGAGTACGGTTACAGAGTACAGTCACAGAGGACAGTCTCAGAGTACGGTCTTAGAGTACGGTCTCAGAGTACGGTCACAGAGTACTGTCACAGAGTACGGTCACAGAGTACGGTCACAAAGTACAGTCACAGAGTACAGTCACAGAGTACGGTCACAGAGTACGATCACAGAGTACAGTCACAGAGTACGGTTACAGAGTACAGTCACAGAGGACAGTCTCAGAGTACGAGCTTAGAGTACGGTCTCAGAGTACGGTCACAGAGTACTGTCACAGAGTACGGTCACAGAGTACGGTCACAAAGTACAGTCACAGAGTACAGTCACAGAGTACGGTCACAGAGTACGGTTACAGAGTACAGTCACAGAGTACAGTCACAGAGTACAGTCACAGGGTACGGTCACAGAGTACAGTCACAGAGTACGATCACAGAGTACAGTCACAGAGTATGGTTACAGAGTACAGTCACAGAATACAGTCACAGAGTACGGTCACAGAATGCGGTCAAAGTGTACGATCACAGAGTACAGTCACAGAGTACGGTCACAGAGTACAGTCACAGAGTACGGTCACAGAGTACGATCACAGAGTATGGTCACAGAGTACAGTCACAGAGTACGGTTACAGAATACGGTCAGTGTACGGTTACAGAGTACAGTCACAGAGTACAGTCACAGAGTACAGTCACAGAGTACGGTCACAGAGTACAGTCACAGAGTACGGTCACAGAGTACGGTCACAGAGTACGGTCACAGAGTACGGTCACAGAGATCAGTCACAGAGTACGGTCACAGAGTACGGTGACAGATTACAGTCACAGAGTACGGTCACAGAGTACAGTCACAGAGTACAGTCAGAGAGTACGATCACAGAGTACAGTCACAGAGTACGGTTACAGAGTACACTCACAGAATACGGTCACAGAGTACGGTCACAGAGTATGGTCACAGAATACGGTCACAGAGTACGATCACAGAGTACAGTCACAGAGTACGGTTACAGAGTACAGTCACAGAGGACAGTCTCAGAGTACGGTCTTAGAGTACGGTCTCAGAGTACAGTCACAGAGTACAGTCACAGAGTACGGTCACAGAGTACGGTCACAGAGTATAGTTACAGAGTACAGTCACAGAGTACAGTCACAGGGTACGGTCACAGAGTACAGTCACAGAGTACGATCACAGAGTACAGTCACAGAGTATGGTTACAGAGTACAGTCACAGAGTACAGTCACAGAATACAGTCACAGAGTACGGTCACAGAATGCGGTCAAAGTGTACGATCACAGAGTACAGTCACAGAGTACGGTTACAGAGTACAGTCACAGAGTACGGTCACAGAGTACGATCACAGAGTACGGTCACAGAGTACGGTCACAGAGTACGGTTACAGAATACGGTCAGAGTACGGTTACAGAGTACAGTCACAGAGTACGGTCACAGAGTACGATTACAGAGTACAGTCACAGAGTACGGTCACAGGGTACAGTCACAGAGTACAGTCACAGAGTACGGTTACAGAGTACATTCACAGAGTACGGTCACAGAGTACGGTCACAGAGTACAGTCACAGAGTACGGTCACAGAGTACAGTCACAGAGTACAGTCAGAGAGTACGATCACAGAGTACAGTCACAGAGTACGGTTACAGTGTACAGTCACAGAGTACAGTCACAGAGTACTGTCACAGAATACGGTCACAGAGTACGGTCACAGAGTACAGTCACAGAGTACAGTCACAGAGTACGGTCACAGAGTATAGTTACAGAGTACAGTCACAGAGTACAGTCACAGAGTACAGTCACAGGGTACGGTCACAGAGAACAGTCACAGAGTACGATCACAGAGTACAGTCACAGAGTATGGTTACAGAGTACAGTCACAGAGTACAGTCACAGAATACAGTCACAGAGTACAGTCACAGAGTACAGTCACAGAGTACAGTCACAGAATACAGTCACAGAGTACGGTCACAGAATGCGGTCAAAGTGTACGATCAAAGAGTACAGTCACAGAGTACGGTTACAGAGTACAGTCACAGAGTACGGTCACAGAGTACGATCACAGAGTACGGTCACAGAGTACAGTCACAGAGTACGGTTACAGAATACGGTCAGTGTACGGTTACAGAGTACAGTCACAGAGTACAGTCACAGAGTACAGTCACAGAGTACGGTCATAGAGTACAGTCACAGAGTACGGTCACAGAGTACGGTCACAGAGTATGGTCACAGAGTACGGTCACAGAGATCAGTCACAGAGTACGGTCACAGAGTACGGTCACAGAGTACAGTCACAGAGTACGGTCACAGAGTACAGTCACAGAGTACAGTCAGAGAGTACGATCACAGAGTACAGTCACAGAGTACGGTTACAGTGTACAGTCACAGAATACGGTCACATAGTACGGTCACAGAGTACGGTCACAGAATACGGTCACAGAGTTCGATCACAGAGTACAGTCACAGAGTACGGTTACAGAGTACAGTCACAGAGGACAGTCTCAGAGTACGGTCTTAGAGTACGGTCTCAGAGTACAGTCACAGAGTACTGTCACAGAATACGGTCACAGAGTACGGTCACAGAGTACAGTCACAGAGTACAGTCACGGAGTACGGTCACAGAGTATAGTTACAGAGTACAGTCACAGAGTACAGTCACAGAGTACAGTCACAGGGTACGGTCACAGAGTACAGTCACAGAGTACGATCACAGAGTACAGTCACAGAGTATGGTTACAGAGTACAGTCACAGAGTACAGTCACAGAATACAGTCACAGAGTACGGTCACAGAATGCGGTCAAAGTGTACGATCACAGAGTACAGTCACAGAGTACGGTTACAGAGTACAGTCACAGAGTACGGTCACAGAGTACGATCACAGAGTACAGTCACAGAGTACAGTCACAGAATACAGTCACAGAGTACGGTCACAGAATGCGGTCAAAGTGTACGATCAAAGAGTACAGTCACAGAGTACGGTTACAGAGTACAGTCACAGAGTACGGTCACAGAGTACGATCACAGAGTACGGTCACAGAGTACAGTCACAGAGTACGGTTACAGAATACGGTCAGTGTACGGTTACAGAGTACAGTCACAGAGTACAGTCACAGAGTACAGTCACAGAGTACGGTCACAGAGTACAGTCACAGAGTACGGTCACAGAGTACGGTCACAGAGTATGGTCACAGAGTACGGTCACAGAGATCAGTCACAGAGTACGGTCACAGAGTACGGTCACAGAGTACAGTCACAGAGTACGGTCACAGAGTACAGTCACAGAGTACAGTCAGAGAGTACGATCACAGAGTACAGTCACAGAGTACGGTTACAGTGTACAGTCACAGAATACGGTCACAGAGTACGGTCACAGAGTACGGTCACAGAATACGGTCACAGAGTTCGATCACAGAGTACAGTCACAGAGTACGGTTACAGAGTACAGTCACAGAGGACAGTCTCAGAGTACGGTCTTAGAGTACGGTCTCAGAGTACAGTCACAGAGTACTGTCACAGAATACGGTCACAGAGTACGGTCACAGAGTACAGTCACAGAGTACAGTCACAGAGTACGGTCACAGAGTATAGTTACAGAGTACAGTCACAGAGTACAGTCACAGAGTACAGTCACAGGGTACGGTCACAGAGTACAGTCACAGAGTACGATCACAGAGTACAGTCACAGAGTATGGTTACAGAGTACAGTCACAGAGTACAGTCACAGAATACAGTCACAGAGTACAGTCACAGAGTACGGTCACAGAGTACGATCACAGAGTACGGTCACAGAGTACAGTCACAGAGTACGGTCACAGAGTACGGTCACAGTACAGTCACAGAGTACGGTCACAAAGTACAGTCACAGAGATCAGTCACAGAGTACGGTCAGAGAGTACGGTCAGAGAGTACAGTCACAGAGTACGGTCACAGAGTACGGTCACAGAGTACAGTCACAGAGCACAGTCAGAGAGTACGATCACAGAGTACATTCACAGAGTACGGTTACAGAGTACAGTCACAGAATACTATCACAGAGTACGGTCACAGAGTACGGTCACAGAATACGGTCACAGAGTACGATCACAGAGTACAGTCACAGAGTACGGTTACAGAGTACAGTCACAGAGGACAGTCTCAGAGTACGGTCTTAGAGTACGGTCTCAGAGTACGGTCACAGAGTACTGTCACAGAGTACGGTCACAGAGTACGGTCACAAAGTACAGTCACAGAGTACAGTCACAGAGTACGGTCACAGAGTACGATCACAGAGTACAGTCACAGAGTACGGTTACAGAGTACAGTCACAGAGGACAGTCTCAGAGTACGAGCTTAGAGTACGGTCTCAGAGTACGGTCACAGAGTACTGTCACAGAGTACGGTCACAGAGTACGGTCACAAAGTACAGTCACAGAGTACAGTCACAGAGTACGGTCACAGAGTACGGTTACAGAGTACAGTCACAGAGTACAGTCACAGAGTACAGTCACAGGGTACGGTCACAGAGTACAGTCACAGAGTACGATCACAGAGTACAGTCACAGAGTATGGTTACAGAGTACAGTCACAGAATACAGTCACAGAGTACGGTCACAGAATGCGGTCAAAGTGTACGATCACAGAGTACAGTCACAGAGTACGGTCACAGAGTACAGTCACAGAGTACGGTCACAGAGTACGATCACAGAGTATGGTCACAGAGTACAGTCACAGAGTACGGTTACAGAATACGGTCAGTGTACGGTTACAGAGTACAGTCACAGAGTACAGTCACAGAGTACAGTCACAGAATACAGTCACAGAGTACGGTCACAGAATGCGGTCAAAGTGTACGATCAAAGAGTACAGTCACAGAGTACGGTTACAGAGTACAGTCACAGAGTACGGTCACAGAGTACGATCACAGAGTACGGTCACAGAGTACAGTCACAGAGTACGGTTACAGAATACGGTCAGTGTACGGTTACAGAGTACAGTCACAGAGTACAGTCACAGAGTACAGTCACAGAGTACGGTCACAGAGTACAGTCACAGAGTACGGTCACAGAGTACGGTCACAGAGTATGGTCACAGAGTACGGTCACAGAGATCAGTCACAGAGTACGGTCACAGAGTACGGTCACAGAGTACAGTCACAGAGTACGGTCACAGAGTACAGTCACAGAGTACAGTCAGAGAGTACGATCACAGAGTACAGTCACAGAGTACGGTTACAGTGTACAGTCACAGAATACGGTCAGAGAGTACGGTCACAGAGTACGGTCACAGAATACGGTCACAGAGTTCGATCACAGAGTACAGTCACAGAGTACGGTTACAGAGTACAGTCACAGAGGACAGTCTCAGAGTACGGTCTTAGAGTACGGTCTCAGAGTACAGTCACAGAGTACTGTCACAGAATACGGTCACAGAGTACGGTCACAGAGTACAGTCACAGAGTACAGTCACAGAGTACGGTCACAGAGTATAGTTACAGAGTACAGTCACAGAGTACAGTCACAGAGTACAGTCACAGGGTACGGTCACAGAGTACAGTCACAGAGTACGATCACAGAGTACAGTCACAGAGTATGGTTACAGAGTACAGTCACAGAGTACAGTCACAGAATACAGTCACAGAGTACGGTCACAGAATGCGGTCAAAGTGTACGATCACAGAGTACAGTCACAGAGTACGGTTACAGAGTACAGTCACAGAGTACGGTCACAGAGTACGATCACAGAGTACGGTCACAGAGTACAGTCACAGAGTACGGTCACAGAGTACGGTCACAGTACAGTCACAGAGTACGGTCACAAAGTACAGTCACAGAGATCAGTCACAGAGTACGGTCAGAGAGTACGGTCAGAGAGTACAGTCACAGAGTACGGTCACAGAGTACGGTCACAGAGTACAGTCACAGAGCACAGTCAGAGAGTACGATCACAGAGTACATTCACAGAGTACGGTTACAGAGTACAGTCACAGAATACTATCACAGAGTACGGTCACAGAGTACGGTCACAGAATACGGTCACAGAGTACGATCACAGAGTACAGTCACAGAGTACGGTTACAGAGTACAGTCACAGAGGACAGTCTCAGAGTACGGTCTTAGAGTACGGTCTCAGAGTACGGTCACAGAGTACTGTCACAGAGTACGGTCACAGAGTACGGTCACAAAGTACAGTCACAGAGTACAGTCACAGAGTACGGTCACAGAGTACGATCACAGAGTACAGTCACAGAGTACGGTTACAGAGTACAGTCACAGAGGACAGTCTCAGAGTACGAGCTTAGAGTACGGTCTCAGAGTACGGTCACAGAGTACTGTCACAGAGTACGGTCACAGAGTACGGTCACAAAGTACAGTCACAGAGTACAGTCACAGAGTACGGTCACAGAGTACGGTTACAGAGTACAGTCACAGAGTACAGTCACAGAGTACAGTCACAGGGTACGGTCACAGAGTACAGTCACAGAGTACGATCACAGAGTACAGTCACAGAGTATGGTTACAGAGTACAGTCACAGAATACAGTCACAGAGTACGGTCACAGAATGCGGTCAAAGTGTACGATCACAGAGTACAGTCACAGAGTACGGTCACAGAGTACAGTCACAGAGTACGGTCACAGAGTACGATCACAGAGTATGGTCACAGAGTACAGTCACAGAGTACGGTTACAGAATACGGTCAGTGTACGGTTACAGAGTACAGTCACAGAGTACAGTCACAGAGTACAGTCACAGAGTACGGTCACAGAGTACAGTCACAGAGTACGGTCACAGAGTACGGTCACAGAGTACGGTCACAGAGATCAGTCACAGAGTACGGTCACAGAGTACGGTGACAGATTACAGTCACAGAGTACGGTCACAGAGTACAGTCACAGAGTACAGTCAGAGAGTACGATCACAGAGTACAGTCACAGAGTACGGTTACAGAGTACACTCACAGAATACGGTCACAGAGTACGGTCACAGAGTATGGTCACAGAATACGGTCACAGAGTACGATCACAGAGTACAGTCACAGAGTACGGTTACAGAGTACAGTCACAGAGGACAGTCTCAGAGTACGGTCTTAGAGTACGGTCTCAGAGTACAGTCACAGAGTACAGTCACAGAGTACGGTCACAGAGTACGGTCACAGAGTATAGTTACAGAGTACAGTCACAGAGTACAGTCACAGGGTACGGTCACAGAGTACAGTCACAGAGTACGATCACAGAGTACAGTCACAGAGTATGGTTACAGAGTACAGTCACAGAGTACAGTCACAGAATACAGTCACAGAGTACGGTCACAGAATGCGGTCAAAGTGTACGATCACAGAGTACAGTCACAGAGTACGGTTACAGAGTACAGTCACAGAGTACGGTCACAGAGTACGATCACAGAGTACGGTCACAGAGTACGGTCACAGAGTACGGTTACAGAATACGGTCAGAGTACGGTTACAGAGTACAGTCACAGAGTACGGTCACAGAGTACGATTACAGAGTACAGTCACAGAGTACGGTCACAGGGTACAGTCACAGAGTACAGTCACAGAGTACGGTTACAGAGTACATTCACAGAGTACGGTCACAGAGTACGGTCACAGAGTACAGTCACAGAGTACGGTCACAGAGTACAGTCACAGAGTACAGTCAGAGAGTACGATCACAGAGTACAGTCACAGAGTACGGTTACAGTGTACAGTCACAGAGTACAGTCACAGAGTACTGTCACAGAATACGGTCACAGAGTACGGTCACAGAGTACAGTCACAGAGTACAGTCACAGAGTACGGTCACAGAGTATAGTTACAGAGTACAGTCACAGAGTACAGTCACAGAGTACAGTCACAGGGTACGGTCACAGAGAACAGTCACAGAGTACGATCACAGAGTACAGTCACAGAGTATGGTTACAGAGTACAGTCACAGAGTACAGTCACAGAATACAGTCACAGAGTACAGTCACAGAGTACAGTCACAGAGTACAGTCACAGAATACAGTCACAGAGTACGGTCACAGAATGCGGTCAAAGTGTACGATCAAAGAGTACAGTCACAGAGTACGGTTACAGAGTACAGTCACAGAGTACGGTCACAGAGTACGATCACAGAGTACGGTCACAGAGTACAGTCACAGAGTACGGTTACAGAATACGGTCAGTGTACGGTTACAGAGTACAGTCACAGAGTACAGTCACAGAGTACAGTCACAGAGTACGGTCATAGAGTACAGTCACAGAGTACGGTCACAGAGTACGGTCACAGAGTATGGTCACAGAGTACGGTCACAGAGATCAGTCACAGAGTACGGTCACAGAGTACGGTCACAGAGTACAGTCACAGAGTACGGTCACAGAGTACAGTCACAGAGTACAGTCAGAGAGTACGATCACAGAGTACAGTCACAGAGTACGGTTACAGTGTACAGTCACAGAATACGGTCACAGAGTACGGTCACAGAGTACGGTCACAGAATACGGTCACAGAGTTCGATCACAGAGTACAGTCACAGAGTACGGTTACAGAGTACAGTCACAGAGGACAGTCTCAGAGTACGGTCTTAGAGTACGGTCTCAGAGTACAGTCACAGAGTACTGTCACAGAATACGGTCACAGAGTACGGTCACAGAGTACAGTCACAGAGTACAGTCACGGAGTACGGTCACAGAGTATAGTTACAGAGTACAGTCACAGAGTACAGTCACAGAGTACAGTCACAGGGTACGGTCACAGAGTACAGTCACAGAGTACGATCACAGAGTACAGTCACAGAGTATGGTTACAGAGTACAGTCACAGAGTACAGTCACAGAATACAGTCACAGAGTACGGTCACAGAATGCGGTCAAAGTGTACGATCACAGAGTACAGTCACAGAGTACGGTTACAGAGTACAGTCACAGAGTACGGTCACAGAGTACGATCACAGAGTACAGTCACAGAGTACAGTCACAGAATACAGTCACAGAGTACGGTCACAGAATGCGGTCAAAGTGTACGATCAAAGAGTACAGTCACAGAGTACGGTTACAGAGTACAGTCACAGAGTACGGTCACAGAGTACGATCACAGAGTACGGTCACAGAGTACAGTCACAGAGTACGGTTACAGAATACGGTCAGTGTACGGTTACAGAGTACAGTCACAGAGTACAGTCACAGAGTACAGTCACAGAGTACGGTCACAGAGTACAGTCACAGAGTACGGTCACAGAGTACGGTCACAGAGTATGGTCACAGAGTACGGTCACAGAGATCAGTCACAGAGTACGGTCACAGAGTACGGTCACAGAGTACAGTCACAGAGTACGGTCACAGAGTACAGTCACAGAGTACAGTCAGAGAGTACGATCACAGAGTACAGTCACAGAGTACGGTTACAGTGTACAGTCACAGAATACGGTCACAGAGTACGGTCACAGAGTACGGTCACAGAATACGGTCACAGAGTTCGATCACAGAGTACAGTCACAGAGTACGGTTACAGAGTACAGTCACAGAGGACAGTCTCAGAGTACGGTCTTAGAGTACGGTCTCAGAGTACAGTCACAGAGTACTGTCACAGAATACGGTCACAGAGTACGGTCACAGAGTACAGTCACAGAGTACAGTCACAGAGTACGGTCACAGAGTATAGTTACAGAGTACAGTCACAGAGTACAGTCACAGAGTACAGTCACAGGGTACGGTCACAGAGTACAGTCACAGAGTACGATCACAGAGTACAGTCACAGAGTATGGTTACAGAGTACAGTCACAGAGTACAGTCACAGAATACAGTCACAGAGTACAGTCACAGAGTACGGTCACAGAGTACGATCACAGAGTACGGTCACAGAGTACAGTCACAGAGTACGGTCACAGAGTACGGTCACAGTACAGTCACAGAGTACGGTCACAAAGTACAGTCACAGAGATCAGTCACAGAGTACGGTCAGAGAGTACGGTCAGAGAGTACAGTCACAGAGTACGGTCACAGAGTACGGTCACAGAGTACAGTCACAGAGCACAGTCAGAGAGTACGATCACAGAGTACATTCACAGAGTACGGTTACAGAGTACAGTCACAGAATACTATCACAGAGTACGGTCACAGAGTACGGTCACAGAATACGGTCACAGAGTACGATCACAGAGTACAGTCACAGAGTACGGTTACAGAGTACAGTCACAGAGGACAGTCTCAGAGTACGGTCTTAGAGTACGGTCTCAGAGTACGGTCACAGAGTACTGTCACAGAGTACGGTCACAGAGTACGGTCACAAAGTACAGTCACAGAGTACAGTCACAGAGTACGGTCACAGAGTACGATCACAGAGTACAGTCACAGAGTACGGTTACAGAGTACAGTCACAGAGGACAGTCTCAGAGTACGAGCTTAGAGTACGGTCTCAGAGTACGGTCACAGAGTACTGTCACAGAGTACGGTCACAGAGTACGGTCACAAAGTACAGTCACAGAGTACAGTCACAGAGTACGGTCACAGAGTACGGTTACAGAGTACAGTCACAGAGTACAGTCACAGAGTACAGTCACAGGGTACGGTCACAGAGTACAGTCACAGAGTACGATCACAGAGTACAGTCACAGAGTATGGTTACAGAGTACAGTCACAGAATACAGTCACAGAGTACGGTCACAGAATGCGGTCAAAGTGTACGATCACAGAGTACAGTCACAGAGTACGGTCACAGAGTACAGTCACAGAGTACGGTCACAGAGTACGATCACAGAGTATGGTCACAGAGTACAGTCACAGAGTACGGTTACAGAATACGGTCAGTGTACGGTTACAGAGTACAGTCACAGAGTACAGTCACAGAGTACAGTCACAGAGTACGGTCACAGAGTACAGTCACAGAGTACGGTCACAGAGTACGGTCACAGAGTACGGTCACAGAGATCAGTCACAGAGTACGGTCACAGAGTACGGTGACAGATTACAGTCACAGAGTACGGTCACAGAGTACAGTCACAGAGTACAGTCAGAGAGTACGATCACAGAGTACAGTCACAGAGTACGGTTACAGAGTACACTCACAGAATACGGTCACAGAGTACGGTCACAGAGTATGGTCACAGAATACGGTCACAGAGTACGATCACAGAGTACAGTCACAGAGTACGGTTACAGAGTACAGTCACAGAGGACAGTCTCAGAGTACGGTCTTAGAGTACGGTCTCAGAGTACAGTCACAGAGTACAGTCACAGAGTACGGTCACAGAGTACGGTCACAGAGTATAGTTACAGAGTACAGTCACAGAGTACAGTCACAGGGTACGGTCACAGAGTACAGTCACAGAGTACGATCACAGAGTACAGTCACAGAGTATGGTTACAGAGTACAGTCACAGAGTACAGTCACAGAATACAGTCACAGAGTACGGTCACAGAATGCGGTCAAAGTGTACGATCACAGAGTACAGTCACAGAGTACGGTTACAGAGTACAGTCACAGAGTACGGTCACAGAGTACGATCACAGAGTACGGTCACAGAGTACGGTCACAGAGTACGGTTACAGAATACGGTCAGAGTACGGTTACAGAGTACAGTCACAGAGTACGGTCACAGAGTACGATTACAGAGTACAGTCACAGAGTACGGTCACAGGGTACAGTCACAGAGTACAGTCACAGAGTACGGTTACAGAGTACATTCACAGAGTACGGTCACAGAGTACAGTCACAGAGTACAGTCACAGAGTACGGTTACAGAATACGGTCAGTATACGGTTACAGAGTACAGTCACAGAGTACAGTCACAGAGTACAGTCACAGAGTACGGTCACAGAGTACAGTCACAGAGTACGGTCACAGAGTACGGTCACAGAGTATGGTCACAGAGTACGGTCACAGAGATCAGTCACAGAGTACGGTCACAGAGTACGGTCACAGAGTACAGTCACAGAGTACGTTCACAGAGTACAGTCACAGAGTACAGTCAGAGAGTACGATCTCAGAGTACAGTCACAGAGTACGGTTACAGTGTACAGTCACAGAGTACAGTCACAGAGTACTGTCACAGAATACGGTCACAGAGTACGGTCACAGAGTACAGTCACAGAGTACAGTCACAGAGTACGGTCACAGAGTATAGTTACAGAGTACAGTCACAGAGTACAGTCACAGAGTACAGTCACAGGGTACGGTCACAGAGAACAGTCACAGAGTACGATCACAGAGTACAGTCACAGAGTATGGTTACAGAGTACAGACACAGAGTACAGTCACAGAATACAGTCACAGAGTACAGTCACAGAGTACAGTCACAGAGTACAGTCACAGAATACAGTCACAGAGTACGGTCACAGAATGCGGTCAAAGTGTACGATCAAAGAGTACAGTCACAGAGTACGGTTACAGAGTACAGTCACAGAGTACGGTCACAGAGTACGATCACAGAGTACGGTCACAGAGTACAGTCACAGAGTACGGTTACAGAATACGGTCAGTGTACGGTTACAGAGTACAGTCACAGAGTACAGTCACAGAGTACAGTCACAGAGTACGGTCATAGAGTACAGTCACAGAGTACGGTCACAGAGTACGGTCACAGAGTATGGTCACAGAGTACGGTCACAGAGATCAGTCACAGAGTACGGTCACAGAGTACGGTCACAGAGTACAGTCACAGAGTACGGTCACAGAGTACAGTCACAGAGTACAGTCAGAGAGTACGATCACAGAGTACAGTCACAGAGTACGGTTACAGTGTACAGTCACAGAATACGGTCACAGAGTACGGTCACAGAGTACGGTCACAGAATACGGTCACAGAGTTCGATCACAGAGTACAGTCACAGAGTACGGTTACAGAGTACAGTCACAGAGGACAGTCTCAGAGTACGGTCTTAGAGTACGGTCTCAGAGTACAGTCACAGAGTACTGTCACAGAATACGGTCACAGAGTACGGTCACAGAGTACAGTCACAGAGTACAGTCACGGAGTACGGTCACAGAGTATAGTTACAGAGTACAGTCACAGAGTACAGTCACAGAGTACAGTCACAGGGTACGGTCACAGAGTACAGTCACAGAGTACGATCACAGAGTACAGTCACAGAGTATGGTTACAGAGTACAGTCACAGAGTACAGTCACAGAATACAGTCACAGAGTACGGTCACAGAATGCGGTCAAAGTGTACGATCACAGAGTACAGTCACAGAGTACGGTTACAGAGTACAGTCACAGAGTACGGTCACAGAGTACGATCACAGAGTACAGTCACAGAGTACAGTCACAGAGTACAGTCACAGAATACAGTCACAGAGTACGGTCACAGAATGCGGTCAAAGTGTACGATCAAAGAGTACAGTCACAGAGTACGGTTACAGAGTACAGTCACAGAGTACGGTCACAGAGTACGATCACAGAGTACGGTCACAGAGTACAGTCACAGAGTACGGTTACAGAATACGGTCAGTGTACGGTTACAGAGTACAGTCACAGAGTACAGTCACAGAGTACAGTCACAGAGTACGGTCACAGAGTACAGTCACAGAGTACGGTCACAGAGTACGGTCACAGAGTATGGTCACAGAGTACGGTCACAGAGATCAGTCACAGAGTACGGTCACAGAGTACGGTCACAGAGTACAGTCACAGAGTACGGTCACAGAGTACAGTCACAGAGTACAGTCAGAGAGTACGATCACAGAGTACAGTCACAGAGTACGGTTACAGTGTACAGTCACAGAATACGGTCACAGAGTACGGTCACAGAGTACGGTCACAGAATACGGTCACAGAGTTCGATCACAGAGTACAGTCACAGAGTACGGTTACAGAGTACAGTCACAGAGGACAGTCTCAGAGTACGGTCTTAGAGTACGGTCTCAGAGTACAGTCACAGAGTACTGTCACAGAATACGGTCACAGAGTACGGTCACAGAGTACAGTCACAGAGTACAGTCACAGAGTACGGTCACAGAGTATAGTTACAGAGTACAGTCACAGAGTACAGTCACAGAGTACAGTCACAGGGTACGGTCACAGAGTACAGTCACAGAGTACGATCACAGAGTACAGTCACAGAGTATGGTTACAGAGTACAGTCACAGAGTACAGTCACAGAATACAGTCACAGAGTACAGTCACAGAGTACGGTCACAGAGTACGATCACAGAGTACGGTCACAGAGTACAGTCACAGAGTACGGTCACAGAGTACGGTCACAGTACAGTCACAGAGTACGGTCACAAAGTACAGTCACAGAGATCAGTCACAGAGTACGGTCAGAGAGTACGGTCAGAGAGTACAGTCACAGAGTACGGTCACAGAGTACGGTCACAGAGTACAGTCACAGAGCACAGTCAGAGAGTACGATCACAGAGTACATTCACAGAGTACGGTTACAGAGTACAGTCACAGAATACTATCACAGAGTATGGTCACAGAGTACGGTCACAGAATACGGTCACAGAGTACGATCACAGAGTACAGTCACAGAGTACGGTTACAGAGTACAGTCACAGAGGACAGTCTCAGAGTACGGTCTTAGAGTACGGTCTCAGAGTACGGTCACAGAGTACTGTCACAGAGTACGGTCACAGAGTACGGTCACAAAGTACAGTCACAGAGTACAGTCACAGAGTACGGTCACAGAGTACGATCACAGAGTACAGTCACAGAGTACGGTTACAGAGTACAGTCACAGAGGACAGTCTCAGAGTACGAGCTTAGAGTACGGTCTCAGAGTACGGTCACAGAGTACTGTCACAGAGTACGGTCACAGAGTACGGTCACAAAGTACAGTCACAGAGTACAGTCACAGAGTACGGTCACAGAGTACGGTTACAGAGTACAGTCACAGAGTACAGTCACAGAGTACAGTCACAGGGTACGGTCACAGAGTACAGTCACAGAGTACGATCACAGAGTACAGTCACAGAGTATGGTTACAGAGTACAGTCACAGAATACAGTCACAGAGTACGGTCACAGAATGCGGTCAAAGTGTACGATCACAGAGTACAGTCACAGAGTACGGTCACAGAGTACAGTCACAGAGTACGGTCACAGAGTACGATCACAGAGTATGGTCACAGAGTACAGTCACAGAGTACGGTTACAGAATACGGTCAGTGTACGGTTACAGAGTACAGTCACAGAGTACAGTCACAGAGTACAGTCACAGAGTACGGTCACAGAGTACAGTCACAGAGTACGGTCACAGAGTACGGTCACAGAGTACGGTCACAGAGATCAGTCACAGAGTACGGTCACAGAGTACGGTGACAGATTACAGTCACAGAGTACGGTCACAGAGTACAGTCACAGAGTACAGTCAGAGAGTACGATCACAGAGTACAGTCACAGAGTACGGTTACAGAGTACACTCACAGAATACGGTCACAGAGTACGGTCACAGAGTATGGTCACAGAATACGGTCACAGAGTACGATCACAGAGTACAGTCACAGAGTACGGTTACAGAGTACAGTCACAGAGGACAGTCTCAGAGTACGGTCTTAGAGTACGGTCTCAGAGTACAGTCACAGAGTACAGTCACAGAGTACGGTCACAGAGTACGGTCACAGAGTATAGTTACAGAGTACAGTCACAGAGTACAGTCACAGGGTACGGTCACAGAGTACAGTCACAGAGTACGATCACAGAGTACAGTCACAGAGTATGGTTACAGAGTACAGTCACAGAGTACAGTCACAGAATACAGTCACAGAGTACGGTCACAGAATGCGGTCAAAGTGTACGATCACAGAGTACAGTCACAGAGTACGGTTACAGAGTACAGTCACAGAGTACGGTCACAGAGTACGATCACAGAGTACGGTCACAGAGTACGGTCACAGAGTACGGTTACAGAATACGGTCAGAGTACGGTTACAGAGTACAGTCACAGAGTACGGTCACAGAGTACGATTACAGAGTACAGTCACAGAGTACGGTCACAGGGTACAGTCACAGAGTACAGTCACAGAGTACGGTTACAGAGTACATTCACAGAGTACGGTCACAGAGTACAGTCACAGAGTACAGTCACAGAGTACGGTTACAGAATACGGTCAGTATACGGTTACAGAGTACAGTCACAGAGTACAGTCACAGAGTACAGTCACAGAGTACGGTCACAGAGTACAGTCACAGAGTACGGTCACAGAGTACGGTCACAGAGTATGGTCACAGAGTACGGTCACAGAGATCAGTCACAGAGTACGGTCACAGAGTACGGTCACAGAGTACAGTCACAGAGTACGGTCACAGAGTACAGTCACAGAGTACAGTCAGAGAGTACGATCACAGAGTACAGTCACAGAGTACGGTTACAGTGTACAGTCACAGAGTACAGTCACAGAGTACTGTCACAGAATACGGTCACAGAGTACGGTCACAGAGTACAGTCACAGAGTACAGTCACAGAGTACGGTCACAGAGTATAGTTACAGAGTACAGTCACAGAGTACAGTCACAGAGTACAGTCACAGGGTACGGTCACAGAGAACAGTCACAGAGTACGATCACAGAGTACAGTCACAGAGTATGGTTACAGAGTACAGTCACAGAGTACAGTCACAGAATACAGTCACAGAGTACAGTCACAGAGTACAGTCACAGAGTACAGTCACAGAATACAGTCACAGAGTACGGTCACAGAATGCGGTCAAAGTGTACGATCAAAGAGTACAGTCACAGAGTACGGTTACAGAGTACAGTCACAGAGTACGGTCACAGAGTACGATCACAGAGTACGGTCACAGAGTACAGTCACAGAGTACGGTTACAGAATACGGTCAGTGTACGGTTACAGAGTACAGTCACAGAGTACAGTCACAGAGTACAGTCACAGAGTACGGTCATAGAGTACAGTCACAGAGTACGGTCACAGAGTACGGTCACAGAGTATGGTCACAGAGTACGGTCACAGAGATCAGTCACAGAGTACGGTCACAGAGTACGGTCACAGAGTACAGTCACAGAGTACGGTCACAGAGTACAGTCACAGAGTACAGTCAGAGAGTACGATCACAGAGTACAGTCACAGAGTACGGTTACAGTGTACAGTCACAGAATACGGTCACAGAGTACGGTCACAGAGTACGGTCACAGAATACGGTCACAGAGTTCGATCACAGAGTACAGTCACAGAGTACGGTTACAGAGTACAGTCACAGAGGACAGTCTCAGAGTACGGTCTTAGAGTACGGTCTCAGAGTACAGTCACAGAGTACTGTCACAGAATACGGTCACAGAGTACGGTCACAGAGTACAGTCACAGAGTACAGTCACGGAGTACGGTCACAGAGTATAGTTACAGAGTACAGTCACAGAGTACAGTCACAGAGTACAGTCACAGGGTACGGTCACAGAGTACAGTCACAGAGTACGATCACAGAGTACAGTCACAGAGTATGGTTACAGAGTACAGTCACAGAGTACAGTCACAGAATACAGTCACAGAGTACGGTCACAGAATGCGGTCAAAGTGTACGATCACAGAGTACAGTCACAGAGTACGGTTACAGAGTACAGTCACAGAGTACGGTCACAGAGTACGATCACAGAGTACAGTCACAGAGTACAGTCACAGAGTACAGTCACAGAATACAGTCACAGAGTACGGTCACAGAATGCGGTCAAAGTGTACGATCAAAGAGTACAGTCACAGAGTACGGTTACAGAGTACAGTCACAGAGTACGGTCACAGAGTACGATCACAGAGTACGGTCACAGAGTACAGTCACAGAGTACGGTTACAGAATACGGTCAGTGTACGGTTACAGAGTACAGTCACAGAGTACAGTCACAGAGTACAGTCACAGAGTACGGTCACAGAGTACAGTCACAGAGTACGGTCACAGAGTACGGTCACAGAGTATGGTCACAGAGTACGGTCACAGAGATCAGTCACAGAGTACGGTCACAGAGTATGGTCACAGAGTACAGTCACAGAGTACGGTCACAGAGTACAGTCACAGAGTACAGTCAGAGAGTACGATCACAGAGTACAGTCACAGAGTACGGTTACAGTGTACAGTCACAGAATACGGTCACAGAGTACGGTCACAGAGTACGGTCACAGAATACGGTCACAGAGTTCGATCACAGAGTACAGTCACAGAGTACGGTTACAGAGTACAGTCACAGAGGACAGTCTCAGAGTACGGTCTTAGAGTACGGTCTCAGAGTACAGTCACAGAGTACTGTCACAGAATACGGTCACAGAGTACGGTCACAGAGTACAGTCACAGAGTACAGTCACAGAGTACGGTCACAGAGTATAGTTACAGAGTACAGTCACAGAGTACAGTCACAGAGTACAGTCACAGGGTACGGTCACAGAGTACAGTCACAGAGTACGATCACAGAGTACAGTCACAGAGTATGGTTACAGAGTACAGTCACAGAGTACAGTCACAGAATACAGTCACAGAGTACGGTCACAGAATGCGGTCAAAGTGTACGATCACAGAGTACAGTCACAGAGTACGGTTACAGAGTACAGTCACAGAGTACGGTCACAGAGTACGATCACAGAGTACGGTCACAGAGTACAGTCACAGAGTACGGTCACAGAGTACGGTCACAGTACAGTCACAGAGTACGGTCACAAAGTACAGTCACAGAGATCAGTCACAGAGTACGGTCAGAGAGTACGGTCAGAGACTACAGTCACAGAGTACGGTCACAGAGTACGGTCACAGAGTACAGTCACAGAGCACAGTCAGAGAGTACGATCACAGAGTACATTCACAGAGTACGGTTACAGAGTACAGTCACAGAATACTATCACAGAGTACGGTCACAGAGTACGGTCACAGAATACGGTCACAGAGTACGATCACAGAGTACAGTCACAGAGTACGGTTACAGAGTACAGTCACAGAGGACAGTCTCAGAGTACGGTCTTAGAGTACGGTCTCAGAGTACGGTCACAGAGTACTGTCACAGAGTACGGTCACAGAGTACGGTCACAAAGTACAGTCACAGAGTACAGTCACAGAGTACGGTCACAGAGTACGATCACAGAGTACAGTCACAGAGTACGGTTACAGAGTACAGTCACAGAGGACAGTCTCAGAGTACGAGCTTAGAGTACGGTCTCAGAGTACGGTCACAGAGTACTGTCACAGAGTACGGTCACAGAGTACGGTCACAAAGTACAGTCACAGAGTACAGTCACAGAGTAAGGTCACAGAGTACGGTTACAGAGTACAGTCACAGAGTACAGTCACAGAGTACAGTCACAGGGTACGGTCACAGAGTACAGTCACAGAGTACGATCACAGAGTACAGTCACAGAGTATGGTTACAGAGTACAGTCACAGAATACAGTCACAGAGTACGGTCACAGAATGCGGTCAAAGTGTACGATCACAGAGTACAGTCACAGAGTACGGTCACAGAGTACAGTCACAGAGTACGGTCAGTGTACGGTTACAGAGTACAGTCACAGAGTACAGTCACAGAGTACAGTCACAGAGTACGGTCACAGAGTACAGTCACAGAGTACGGTCACAGAGTACGGTCACAGAGTACGGTCACAGAGATCAGTCACAGAGTACGGTCACAGAGTACGGTGACTGATTACAGTCACAGAGTACGGTCACAGAGTACAGTCACAGAGTACAGTCAGAGAGTACGATCACAGAGTACAGTCACAGAGTACGGTTACAGAGTACACTCACAGAATACGGTCACAGAGTACGGTCACAGAGTATGGTCACAGAATACGGTCACAGAGTACGATCACAGAGTACAGTCACAGAGTACGGTTACAGAGTACAGTCACAGAGGACAGTCTCAGAGTACGGTCTTAGAGTACGGTCTCAGAGTACAGTCACAGAGTACAGTCACAGAGTACGGTCACAGAGTACGGTCACAGAGTATAGTTACAGAGTACAGTCACAGAGTACAGTCACAGAGTACAGTCACAGGGTACGGTCACAGAGTACAGTCACAGAGTACGGTCACAGAGTACAGTCACAGAGTACGGTCACAGAGTACGGTCACAGAGTATGGTCACAGAGTACGGTCACAGAGATCAGTCACAGAGTACGGTCACAGAGTACGGTCACAGAGTACAGTCACAGAGTACGGTCACAGAGTACAGTCACAGAGTACAGTCAGAGAGTACGATCACAGAGTACAGTCACAGAGTACGGTTACAGTGTACAGTCACAGAGTACAGTCACAGAGTACTGTCACAGAATACGGTCACAGAGTACGGTCACAGAGTACAGTCACAGAGTACAGTCACAGAGTACGGTCACAGAGTATAGTTACAGAGTACAGTCACAGAGTACAGTCACAGAGTACAGTCACAGGGTACGGTCACAGAGAACAGTCACAGAGTACGATCACAGAGTACAGTCACAGAGTATGGTTACAGAGTACAGTCACAGAGTACAGTCACAGAATACAGTCACAGAGTACAGTCACAGAGTACAGTCACAGAGTACAGTCACAGAATACAGTCACAGAGTACGGTCACAGAATGCGGTCAAAGTGTACGATCAAAGAGTACAGTCACAGAGTACGGTTACAGAGTACAGTCACAGAGTACGGTCACAGAGTACGATCACAGAGTACGGTCACAGAGTACAGTCACAGAGTACGGTTACAGAATACGGTCAGTGTACGGTTACAGAGTACAGTCACAGAGTACAGTCACAGAGTACAGTCACAGAGTACGGTCATAGAGTACAGTCACAGAGTACGGTCACAGAGTACGGTCACAGAGTATGGTCACAGAGTACGGTCACAGAGATCAGTCACAGAGTACGGTCACAGAGTACGGTCACAGAGTACAGTCACAGAGTACGGTCACAGAGTACAGTCACAGAGTACAGTCAGAGAGTACGATCACAGAGTACAGTCACAGAGTACGGTTACAGTGTACAGTCACAGAATACGGTCACAGAGTACGGTCACAGAGTACGGTCACAGAATACGGTCACAGAGTTCGATCACAGAGTACAGTCACAGAGTACGGTTACAGAGTACAGTCACAGAGGACAGTCTCAGAGTACGGTCTTAGAGTACGGTCTCAGAGTACAGTCACAGAGTACTGTCACAGAATACGGTCACAGAGTACGGTCACAGAGTACAGTCACAGAGTACAGTCACGGAGTACGGTCACAGAGTATAGTTACAGAGTACAGTCACAGAGTACAGTCACAGAGTACAGTCACAGGGTACGGTCACAGAGTACAATCACAGAGTACGATCACAGAGTACAGTCACAGAGTATGGTTACAGAGTACAGTCACAGAGTACAGTCACAGAATACAGTCACAGAGTACGGTCACAGAATGCGGTCAAAGTGTACGATCACAGAGTACAGTCACAGAGTACGGTTACAGAGTACAGTCACAGAGTACGGTCACAGAGTACGATCACAGAGTACAGTCACAGAGTACAGTCACAGAGTACAGTCACAGAATACAGTCACAGAGTACGGTCACAGAATGCGGTCAAAGTGTACGATCAAAGAGTACAGTCACAGAGTACGGTTACAGAGTACAGTCACAGAGTACGGTCACAGAGTACGATCACAGAGTACGGTCACAGAGTACAGTCACAGAGTACGGTTACAGAATACGGTCAGTGTACGGTTACAGAGTACAGTCACAGAGTACAGTCACAGAGTACGGTCACAGAGTACAGTCACAGAGTACGGTCACAGAGTACGGTCACAGAGTATGGTCACAGAGTACGGTCACAGAGATCAGTCACAGAGTACGGTCACAGAGTACGGTCACAGAGTACAGTCACAGAGTACGGTCACAGAGTACAGTCACAGAGTACAGTCAGAGAGTACGATCACAGAGTACAGTCACAGAGTACGGTTACAGTGTACAGTCACAGAATACGGTCACAGAGTACGGTCACAGAGTACGGTCACAGAATACGGTCACAGAGTTCGATCACAGAGTACAGTCACAGAGTACGGTTACAGAGTACAGTCACAGAGGACAGTCTCAGAGTACGGTCTTAGAGTACGGTCTCAGAGTACAGTCACAGAGTACTGTCACAGAATACGGTCACAGAGTACGGTCACAGAGTACAGTCACAGAGTACAGTCACAGAGTACGGTCACAGAGTATAGTTACAGAGTACAGTCACAGAGTACAGTCACAGAGTACAGTCACAGGGTACGGTCACAGAGTACAGTCACAGAGTACGATCACAGAGTACAGTCACAGAGTATGGTTACAGAGTACAGTCACAGAGTACAGTCACAGAATACAGTCACAGAGTACGGTCACAGAATGCGGTCAAAGTGTACGATCACAGAGTACAGTCACAGAGTACGGTTACAGAGTACAGTCACAGAGTACGGTCACAGAGTACGATCACAGAGTACGGTCACAGAGTACAGTCACAGAGTACGGTCACAGAGTACGGTCACAGTACAGTCACAGAGTACGGTCACAAAGTACAGTCACAGAGATCAGTCACAGAGTACGGTCAGAGAGTACGGTCAGAGACTACAGTCACAGAGTACGGTCACAGAGTACGGTCACAGAGTACAGTCACAGAGCACAGTCAGAGAGTACGATCACAGAGTACATTCACAGAGTACGGTTACAGAGTACAGTCACAGAATACTA
Source organism: Pristiophorus japonicus (assembly GCF_044704955.1). Lineage (NCBI taxonomy): Eukaryota > Metazoa > Chordata > Chondrichthyes > Pristiophoridae > Pristiophorus > Pristiophorus japonicus. The sequence continues at coordinate 208,220 of NW_027254383.1, read as the reverse complement.
TCACAGAGTACGGTCACAGAGTACGGTCACAGAATACGGTCACAGAGTACGATCACAGAGTACAGTCACAGAGTACGGTTACAGAGTACAGTCACAGAGGACAGTCTCAGAGTACGGTCTTAGAGTACGGTCTCAGAGTACGGTCACAGAGTACTGTCACAGAGTACGGTCACAGAGTACGGTCACAAAGTACAGTCACAGAGTACAGTCACAGAGTACGGTCACAGAGTACGATCACAGAGTACAGTCACAGAGTACGGTTACAGAGTACAGTCACAGAGGACAGTCTCAGAGTACGAGCTTAGAGTACGGTCTCAGAGTACGGTCACAGAGTACTGTCACAGAGTACGGTCACAGAGTACGGTCACAAAGTACAGTCACAGAGTACAGTCACAGAGTAAGGTCACAGAGTACGGTTACAGAGTACAGTCACAGAGTACAGTCACAGAGTACAGTCACAGGGTACGGTCACAGAGTACAGTCACAGAGTACGATCACAGAGTACAGTCACAGAGTATGGTTACAGAGTACAGTCACAGAATACAGTCACAGAGTACGGTCACAGAATGCGGTCAAAGTGTACGATCACAGAGTACAGTCACAGAGTACGGTCACAGAGTACAGTCACAGAGTACGGTCAGTGTACGGTTACAGAGTACAGTCACAGAGTACAGTCACAGAGTACAGTCACAGAGTACGGTCACAGAGTACAGTCACAGAGTACGGTCACAGAGTACGGTCACAGAGTACGGTCACAGAGATCAGTCACAGAGTACGGTCACAGAGTACGGTGACAGATTACAGTCACAGAGTACGGTCACAGAGTACAGTCACAGAGTACAGTCAGAGAGTACGATCACAGAGTACAGTCACAGAGTACGGTTACAGAGTACACTCACAGAATACGGTCACAGAGTACGGTCACAGAGTATGGTCACAGAATACGGTCACAGAGTACGATCACAGAGTACAGTCACAGAGTACGGTTACAGAGTACAGTCACAGAGGACAGTCTCAGAGTACGGTCTTAGAGTACGGTCTCAGAGTACAGTCACAGAGTACAGTCACAGAGTACGGTCACAGAGTACGGTCACAGAGTATAGTTACAGAGTACAGTCACAGAGTACAGTCACAGAGTACAGTCACAGGGTACGGTCACAGAGTACAGTCACAGAGTACGATCACAGAGTACAGTCACAGAGTATGGTTACAGAGTACAGTCACAGAGTACAGTCACAGAATACAGTCACAGAGTACGGTCACAGAATGCGGTCAAAGTGTACGATCACAGAGTACAGTCACAGAGTACGGTTACAGAGTACAGTCACAGAGTACGGTCACAGAGTACGATCACAGAGTACGGTCACAGAGTACGGTCACAGAGTACGGTTACAGAATACGGTCAGAGTACGGTTACAGAGTACAGTCACAGAGTACGGTCACAGAGTACGATTACAGAGTACAGTCACAGAGTACGGTCACAGGGTACAGTCACAGAGTACAGTCACAGAGTACGGTTACAGAGTACATTCACAGAGTACGGTCACAGAGTACAGTCACAGAGTACAGTCACAGAGTACGGTTACAGAATACGGTCAGTATACGGTTACAGAGTACAGTCACAGAGTACAGTCACAGAGTACAGTCACAGAGTACGGTCACAGAGTACAGTCACAGAGTACGGTCACAGAGTACGGTCACAGAGTATGGTCACAGAGTACGGTCACAGAGATCAGTCACAGAGTACGGTCACAGAGTACGGTCACAGAGTACAGTCACAGAGTACGGTCACAGAGTACAGTCACAGAGTACAGTCAGAGAGTACGATCACAGAGTACAGTCACAGAGTACGGTTACAGTGTACAGTCACAGAATACGGTCACAGAGTACGGTCACAGAGTACGGTCACAGAATACGGTCACAGAGTTCGATCACAGAGTACAGTCACAGAGTACGGTTACAGAGTACAGTCACAGAGGACAGTCTCAGAGTACGAGCTTAGAGTACGGTCTCAGAGTACGGTCACAGAGTACTGTCACAGAGTACGGTCACAGAGTACGGTCACAAAGTACAGTCACAGAGGACAGTCTCAGAGTACGGTCTTAGAGTACGGTCTCAGAGTACGGTCACAGAGTACTGTCACAGAGTACGGTCACAGAGTACGGTCACAAAGTACAGTCACAGAGTACAGTCACAGAGTACGGTCACAGAGTACGATCACAGAGTACAGTCACAGAGTACGGTTACAGAGTACAGTCACAGAGGACAGTCTCAGAGTACGAGCTTAGAGTACGGTCTCAGAGTACGGTCACAGAGTACTGTCACAGAGTACGGTCACAGAGTACGGTCACAAAGTACAGTCACAGAGTACAGTCACAGAGTACGGTCACAGAGTACGGTTACAGAGTACAGTCACAGAGTACAGTCACAGAGTACAGTCACAGGGTACGGTCACAGAGTACAGTCACAGAGTACGATCACAGAGTACAGTCACAGAGTATGGTTACAGAGTACAGTCACAGAATACAGTCACAGAGTACGGTCACAGAATGCGGTCAAAGTGTACGATCACAGAGTACAGTCACAGAGTACGGTCACAGAGTACAGTCACAGAGTACGGTCACAGAGTACGATCACAGAGTATGGTCACAGAGTACAGTCACAGAGTACGGTTACAGAATACGGTCAGTGTACGGTTACAGAGTACAGTCACAGAGTACAGTCACAGAGTACAGTCACAGAGTACGGTCACAGAGTACAGTCACAGAGTACGGTCACAGAGTACGGTCACAGAGTACGGTCACAGAGATCAGTCACAGAGTACGGTCACAGAGTACGGTGACAGATTACAGTCACAGAGTACGGTCACAGAGTACAGTCACAGAGTACAGTCAGAGAGTACGATCACAGAGTACAGTCACAGAGTACGGTTACAGAGTACACTCACAGAATACGGTCACAGAGTACGGTCACAGAGTATGGTCACAGAATACGGTCACAGAGTACGATCACAGAGTACAGTCACAGAGTACGGTTACAGAGTACAGTCACAGAGGACAGTCTCAGAGTACGGTCTTAGAGTACGGTCTCAGAGTACAGTCACAGAGTACAGTCACAGAGTACGGTCACAGAGTACGGTCACAGAGTATAGTTACAGAGTACAGTCACAGAGTACAGTCACAGAGTACAGTCACAGGGTACGGTCACAGAGTACAGTCACAGAGTACGATCACAGAGTACAGTCACAGAGTATGGTTACAGAGTACAGTCACAGAGTACAGTCACAGAATACAGTCACAGAGTACGGTCACAGAATGCGGTCAAAGTGTACGATCACAGAGTACAGTCACAGAGTACGGTTACAGAGTACAGTCACAGAGTACGGTCACAGAGTACGATCACAGAGTACGGTCACAGAGTACGGTCACAGAGTACGGTTACAGAATACGGTCAGAGTACGGTTACAGAGTACAGTCACAGAGTACGGTCACAGAGTACGATTACAGAGTACAGTCACAGAGTACGGTCACAGGGTACAGTCACAGAGTACAGTCACAGAGTACGGTTACAGAGTACATTCACAGAGTACGGTCACAGAGTACAGTCACAGAGTACAGTCACAGAGTACGGTTACAGAATACGGTCAGTATACGGTTACAGAGTACAGTCACAGAGTACAGTCACAGAGTACAGTCACAGAGTACGGTCACAGAGTACAGTCACAGAGTACGGTCACAGAGTACGGTCACAGAGTATGGTCACAGAGTACGGTCACAGAGATCAGTCACAGAGTACGGTCACAGAGTACGGTCACAGAGTACAGTCACAGAGTACGGTCACAGAGTACAGTCACAGAGTACAGTCAGAGAGTACGATCACAGAGTACAGTCACAGAGTACGGTTACAGTGTACAGTCACAGAATACGGTCACAGAGTACGGTCACAGAGTACGGTCACAGAATACGGTCACAGAGTTCGATCACAGAGTACAGTCACAGAGTACGGTTACAGAGTACAGTCACAGAGGACAGTCTCAGAGTACGAGCTTAGAGTACGGTCTCAGAGTACGGTCACAGAGTACTGTCACAGAGTACGGTCACAGAGTACGGTCACAAAGTACAGTCACAGAGGACAGTCTCAGAGTACGGTCTTAGAGTACGGTCTCAGAGTACGGTCACAGAGTACTGTCACAGAGTACGGTCACAGAGTACGGTCACAAAGTACAGTCACAGAGGACAGTCTCAGAGTACGGTCTTAGAGTACGGTCTCAGAGTACGGTCACAGAGTATGGTCACAGAGTACGGTCACAGAGATCAGTCACAGAGTACGGTCACAGAGTACGGTCACAGAGTACAGTCACAGAGTACGGTCACAGAGTACAGTCACAGAGTACAGTCAGAGAGTACGATCACAGAGTACAGTCACAGAGTACGGTTACAGTGTACAGTCACAGAATACGGTCACAGAGTACGGTCACAGAGTACGGTCACAGAATACGGTCACAGAGTTCGATCACAGAGTACAGTCACAGAGTACGGTTACAGAGTACAGTCACAGAGGACAGTCTCAGAGTACGAGCTTAGAGTACGGTCTCAGAGTACGGTCACAGAGTACTGTCACAGAGTACGGTCACAGAGTACGGTCACAAAGTACAGTCACAGAGGACAGTCTCAGAGTACGGTCTTAGAGTACGGTCTCAGAGTACGGTCACAGAGTACTGTCACAGAGTACGGTCACAGAGTACGGTCACAAAGTACAGTCACAGAGTACAGTCACAGAGTACGGTCACAGAGTACGATCACAGAGTACAGTCACAGAGTACGGTTACAGAGTACAGTCACAGAGGACAGTCTCAGAGTACGAGCTTAGAGTACGGTCTCAGAGTACGGTCACAGAGTACTGTCACAGAGTACGGTCACAGAGTACGGTCACAAAGTACAGTCACAGAGTACAGTCACAGAGTACGGTCACAGAGTACGGTCACAGAGTACGGTTACAGAGTACAGTCACAGAGTACAGTCACAGAGTACAGTCACAGGGTACGGTCACAGAGTACAGTCACAGAGTACGATCACAGAGTACAGTCACAGAGTATGGTTACAGAGTACAGTCACAGAATACAGTCACAGAGTACGGTCACAGAATGCGGTCAAAGTGTACGATCACAGAGTACAGTCACAGAGTACGGTCACAGAGTACAGTCACAGAGTACGGTCACAGAGTACGATCACAGAGTATGGTCACAGAGTACAGTCACAGAGTACGGTTACAGAATACGGTCAGTGTACGGTTACAGAGTACAGTCACAGAGTACAGTCACAGAGTACAGTCACAGAGTACGGTCACAGAGTACAGTCACAGAGTACGGTCACAGAGTACGGTCACAGAGTACGGTCACAGAGATCAGTCACAGAGTACGGTCACAGAGTACGGTGACAGATTACAGTCACAGAGTACGGTCACAGAGTACAGTCACAGAGTACAGTCAGAGAGTACGATCACAGAGTACAGTCACAGAGTACGGTTACAGAGTACACTCACAGAATACGGTCACAGAGTACGGTCACAGAGTATGGTCACAGAATACGGTCACAGAGTACGATCACAGAGTACAGTCACAGAGTACGGTTACAGAGTACAGTCACAGAGGACAGTCTCAGAGTACGGTCTTAGAGTACGGTCTCAGAGTACAGTCACAGAGTACAGTCACAGAGTACGGTCACAGAGTACGGTCACAGAGTATAGTTACAGAGTACAGTCACAGAGTACAGTCACAGAGTACAGTCACAGGGTACGGTCACAGAGTACAGTCACAGAGTACGATCACAGAGTACAGTCACAGAGTATGGTTACAGAGTACAGTCACAGAGTACAGTCACAGAATACAGTCACAGAGTACGGTCACAGAATGCGGTCAAAGTGTACGATCACAGAGTACAGTCACAGAGTACGGTTACAGAGTACAGTCACAGAGTACGGTCACAGAGTACGATCACAGAGTACGGTCACAGAGTACGGTCACAGAGTACGGTTACAGAATACGGTCAGAGTACGGTTACAGAGTACAGTCACAGAGTACGGTCACAGAGTACGATTACAGAGTACAGTCACAGAGTACGGTCACAGGGTACAGTCACAGAGTACAGTCACAGAGTACGGTTACAGAGTACATTCACAGAGTACGGTCACAGAGTACAGTCACAGAGTACAGTCACAGAGTACGGTTACAGAATACGGTCAGTATACGGTTACAGAGTACAGTCACAGAGTACAGTCACAGAGTACAGTCACAGAGTACGGTCACAGAGTACAGTCACAGAGTACGGTCACAGAGTACGGTCACAGAGTATGGTCACAGAGTACGGTCACAGAGATCAGTCACAGAGTACGGTCACAGAGTACGGTCACAGAGTACAGTCACAGAGTACGGTCACAGAGTACAGTCACAGAGTACAGTCAGAGAGTACGATCACAGAGTACAGTCACAGAGTACGGTTACAGTGTACAGTCACAGAATACGGTCACAGAGTACGGTCACAGAGTACGGTCACAGAATACGGTCACAGAGTTCGATCACAGAGTACAGTCACAGAGTACGGTTACAGAGTACAGTCACAGAGGACAGTCTCAGAGTACGAGCTTAGAGTACGGTCTCAGAGTACGGTCACAGAGTACTGTCACAGAGTACGGTCACAGAGTACGGTCACAAAGTACAGTCACAGAGGACAGTCTCAGAGTACGGTCTTAGAGTACGGTCTCAGAGTACGGTCACAGAGTACTGTCACAGAGTACGGTCACAGAGTACGGTCACAAAGTACAGTCACAGAGTACAGTCACAGAGTACGGTCACAGAGTACGATCACAGAGTACAGTCACAGAGTACGGTTACAGAGTACAGTCACAGAGGACAGTCTCAGAGTACGAGCTTAGAGTACGGTCTCAGAGTACGGTCACAGAGTACTGTCACAGAGTACGGTCACAGAGTACGGTCACAAAGTACAGTCACAGAGTACAGTCACAGAGTACGGTCACAGAGTACGGTTACAGAGTACAGTCACAGAGTACAGTCACAGAGTACAGTCACAGGGTACGGTCACAGAGTACAGTCACAGAGTACGATCACAGAGTACAGTCACAGAGTATGGTTACAGAGTACAGTCACAGAATACAGTCACAGAGTACGGTCACAGAATGCGGTCAAAGTGTACGATCACAGAGTACAGTCACAGAGTACGGTCACAGAGTACAGTCACAGAGTACGGTCACAGAGTACGATCACAGAGTATGGTCACAGAGTACAGTCACAGAGTACGGTTACAGAATACGGTCAGTGTACGGTTACAGAGTACAGTCACAGAGTACAGTCACAGAGTACAGTCACAGAGTACGGTCACAGAGTACAGTCACAGAGTACGGTCACAGAGTACGGTCACAGAGTACGGTCACAGAGATCAGTCACAGAGTACGGTCACAGAGTACGGTGACAGATTACAGTCACAGAGTACGGTCACAGAGTACAGTCACAGAGTACAGTCAGAGAGTACGATCACAGAGTACAGTCACAGAGTACGGTTACAGAGTACACTCACAGAATACGGTCACAGAGTACGGTCACAGAGTATGGTCACAGAATACGGTCACAGAGTACGATCACAGAGTACAGTCACAGAGTACGGTTACAGAGTACAGTCACAGAGGACAGTCTCAGAGTACGGTCTTAGAGTATGGTCTCAGAGTACAGTCACAGAGTACAGTCACAGAGTACGGTCACAGAGTACGGTCACAGAGTATAGTTACAGAGTACAGTCACAGAGTACAGTCACAGAGTACAGTCACAGGGTACGGTCACAGAGTACAGTCACAGAGTACGATCACAGAGTACAGTCACAGAGTATGGTTACAGAGTACAGTCACAGAGTACAGTCACAGAATACAGTCACAGAGTACGGTCACAGAATGCGGTCAAAGTGTACGATCACAGAGTACAGTCACAGAGTACGGTTACAGAGTACAGTCACAGAGTACGGTCACAGAGTACGATCACAGAGTACGGTCACAGAGTACGGTCACAGAGTACGGTTACAGAATACGGTCAGAGTACGGTTACAGAGTACAGTCACAGAGTACGGTCACAGAGTACGATTACAGAGTACAGTCACAGAGTACGGTCACAGGGTACAGTCACAGAGTACAGTCACAGAGTACGGTTACAGAGTACATTCACAGAGTACGGTCACAGAGTACAGTCACAGAGTACAGTCACAGAGTACGGTTACAGAATACGGTCAGTATACGGTTACAGAGTACAGTCACAGAGTACAGTCACAGAGTACAGTCACAGAGTACGGTCACAGAGTACAGTCACAGAGTACGGTCACAGAGTACGGTCACAGAGTATGGTCACAGAGTACGGTCACAGAGATCAGTCACAGAGTACGGTCACAGAGTACGGTCACAGAGTACAGTCACAGAGTACGGTCACAGAGTACAGTCACAGAGTACAGTCAGAGAGTACGATCACAGAGTACAGTCACAGAGTACGGTTACAGTGTACAGTCACAGAATACGGTCACAGAGTACGGTCACAGAGTACGGTCACAGAATACGGTCACAGAGTTCGATCACAGAGTACAGTCACAGAGTACGGTTACAGAGTACAGTCACAGAGGACAGTCTCAGAGTACGAGCTTAGAGTACGGTCTCAGAGTACGGTCACAGAGTACTGTCACAGAGTACGGTCACAGAGTACGGTCACAAAGTACAGTCACAGAGGACAGTCTCAGAGTACGGTCTTAGAGTACGGTCTCAGAGTACGGTCACAGAGTACTGTCACAGAGTACGGTCACAGAGTACGGTCACAAAGTACAGTCACAGAGGACAGTCTCAGAGTACGGTCTTAGAGTACGGTCTCAGAGTACGGTCACAGAGTACTGTCACAGAGTACGGTCACAGAGTACGGTCACAAAGTACAGTCACAGAGTACAGTCACAGAGTACGGTCACAGAGTACGATCACAGAGTACAGTCACAGAGTACGGTTACAGAGTACAGTCACAGAGGACAGTCTCAGAGTACGAGCTTAGAGTACGGTCTCAGAGTACGGTCACAGAGTACTGTCACAGAGTACGGTCACAGAGTACGGTCACAAAGTACAGTCACAGAGTACAGTCACAGAGTACGGTCACAGAGTACGGTTACAGAGTACAGTCACAGAGTACAGTCACAGAGTACAGTCACAGGGTACGGTCACAGAGTACAGTCACAGAGTACGATCACAGAGTACAGTCACAGAGTATGGTTACAGAGTACAGTCACAGAATACAGTCACAGAGTACGGTCACAGAATGCGGTCAAAGTGTACGATCACAGAGTACAGTCACAGAGTACGGTCACAGAGTACAGTCACAGAGTACGGTCACAGAGTACGATCACAGAGTATGGTCACAGAGTACAGTCACAGAGTACGGTTACAGAATACGGTCAGTGTACGGTTACAGAGTACAGTCACAGAGTACAGTCACAGAGTACAGTCACAGAGTACGGTCACAGAGTACAGTCACAGAGTACGGTCACAGAGTACGGTCACAGAGTACGGTCACAGAGATCAGTCACAGAGTACGGTCACAGAGTACGGTGACAGATTACAGTCACAGAGTACGGTCACAGAGTACAGTCACAGAGTACAGTCAGAGAGTACGATCACAGAGTACAGTCACAGAGTACGGTTACAGAGTACACTCACAGAATACGGTCACAGAGTACGGTCACAGAGTATGGTCACAGAATACGGTCACAGAGTACGATCACAGAGTACAGTCACAGAGTACGGTTACAGAGTACAGTCACAGAGGACAGTCTCAGAGTACGGTCTTAGAGTACGGTCTCAGAGTACAGTCACAGAGTACGGTCACAGAGTACGGTCACAGAGTATAGTTACAGAGTACAGTCACAGAGTACAGTCACAGAGTACAGTCACAGGGTACGGTCACAGAGTACAGTCACAGAGTACGATCACAGAGTACAGTCACAGAGTATGGTTACAGAGTACAGTCACAGAGTACAGTCACAGAATACAGTCACAGAGTACGGTCACAGAATGCGGTCAAAGTGTACGATCACAGAGTACAGTCACAGAGTACGGTTACAGAGTACAGTCACAGAGTACGGTCACAGAGTACGATCACAGAGTACGGTCACAGAGTACGGTCACAGAGTACGGTTACAGAATACGGTCAGAGTACGGTTACAGAGTACAGTCACAGAGTACGGTCACAGAGTACGATTACAGAGTACAGTCACAGAGTACGGTCACAGGGTACAGTCACAGAGTACAGTCACAGAGTACGGTTACAGAGTACATTCACAGAGTACGGTCACAGAGTACAGTCACAGAGTACAGTCACAGAGTACGGTTACAGAATACGGTCAGTATACGGTTACAGAGTACAGTCACAGAGTACAGTCACAGAGTACAGTCACAGAGTACGGTCACAGAGTACAGTCACAGAGTACGGTCACAGAGTACGGTCACAGAGTATGGTCACAGAGTACGGTCACAGAGATCAGTCACAGAGTACGGTCACAGAGTACGGTCACAGAGTACAGTCACAGAGTACGGTCACAGAGTACAGTCACAGAGTACAGTCAGAGAGTACGATCACAGAGTACAGTCACAGAGTACGGTTACAGTGTACAGTCACAGAATACGGTCACAGAGTACGGTCACAGAGTACGGTCACAGAATACGGTCACAGAGTTCGATCACAGAGTACAGTCACAGAGTACGGTTACAGAGTACAGTCACAGAGGACAGTCTCAGAGTACGAGCTTAGAGTACGGTCTCAGAGTACGGTCACAGAGTACTGTCACAGAGTACGGTCACAGAGTACGGTCACAAAGTACAGTCACAGAGGACAGTCTCAGAGTACGGTCTTAGAGTACGGTCTCAGAGTACGGTCACAGAGTACTGTCACAGAGTACGGTCACAGAGTACGGTCACAAAGTACAGTCACAGAGGACAGTCTCAGAGTACGGTCTTAGAGTACGGTCTCAGAGTACGGTCACAGAGTACTGTCACAGAGTACGGTCACAGAGTACGGTCACAAAGTACAGTCACAGAGTACAGTCACAGAGTACGGTCACAGAGTACGATCACAGAGTACAGTCACAGAGTACGGTTACAGAGTACAGTCACAGAGGACAGTCTCAGAGTACGAGCTTAGAGTACGGTCTCAGAGTACGGTCACAGAGTACTGTCACAGAGTACGGTCACAGAGTACGGTCACAAAGTACAGTCACAGAGTACAGTCACAGAGTACGGTCACAGAGTACGGTTACAGAGTACAGTCACAGAGTACAGTCACAGAGTACAGTCACAGGGTACGGTCACAGAGTACAGTCACAGAGTACGATCACAGAGTACAGTCACAGAGTATGGTTACAGAGTACAGTCACAGAATACAGTCACAGAGTACGGTCACAGAATGCGGTCAAAGTGTACGATCACAGAGTACAGTCACAGAGTACGGTCACAGAGTACAGTCACAGAGTACGGTCACAGAGTACGATCACAGAGTATGGTCACAGAGTACAGTCACAGAGTACGGTTACAGAATACGGTCAGTGTACGGTTACAGAGTACAGTCACAGAGTACAGTCACAGAGTACAGTCACAGAGTACGGTCACAGAGTACAGTCACAGAGTACGGTCACAGAGTACGGTCACAGAGTACGGTCACAGAGATCAGTCACAGAGTACGGTCACAGAGTACGGTGACAGATTACAGTCACAGAGTACGGTCACAGAGTACAGTCACAGAGTACAGTCAGAGAGTACGATCACAGAGTACAGTCACAGAGTACGGTTACAGAGTACACTCACAGAATACGGTCACAGAGTACGGTCACAGAGTATGGTCACAGAATACGGTCACAGAGTACGATCACAGAGTACAGTCACAGAGTACGGTTACAGAGTACAGTCACAGAGGACAGTCTCAGAGTACGGTCTTAGAGTACGGTCTCAGAGTACAGTCACAGAGTACGGTCACAGAGTACGGTCACAGAGTATAGTTACAGAGTACAGTCACAGAGTACAGTCACAGAGTACAGTCACAGGGTACGGTCACAGAGTACAGTCACAGAGTACGATCACAGAGTACAGTCACAGAGTATGGTTACAGAGTACAGTCACAGAGTACAGTCACAGAATACAGTCACAGAGTACGGTCACAGAATGCGGTCAAAGTGTACGATCACAGAGTACAGTCACAGAGTACGGTTACAGAGTACAGTCACAGAGTACGGTCACAGAGTACGATCACAGAGTACGGTCACAGAGTACGGTCACAGAGTACGGTTACAGAATACGGTCAGAGTACGGTTACAGAGTACAGTCACAGAGTACGGTCACAGAGTACGATTACAGAGTACAGTCACAGAGTACGGTCACAGGGTACAGTCACAGAGTACAGTCACAGAGTACGGTTACAGAGTACATTCACAGAGTACGGTCACAGAGTACAGTCACAGAGTACAGTCACAGAGTACGGTTACAGAATACGGTCAGTATACGGTTACAGAGTACAGTCACAGAGTACAGTCACAGAGTACAGTCACAGAGTACGGTCACAGAGTACAGTCACAGAGTACGGTCACAGAGTACGGTCACAGAGTATGGTCACAGAGTACGGTCACAGAGATCAGTCACAGAGTACGGTCACAGAGTACGGTCACAGAGTACAGTCACAGAGTACGGTCACAGAGTACAGTCACAGAGTACAGTCAGAGAGTACGATCACAGAGTACAGTCACAGAGTACGGTTACAGTGTACAGTCACAGAATACGGTCACAGAGTACGGTCACAGAGTACGGTCACAGAATACGGTCACAGAGTTCGATCACAGAGTACAGTCACAGAGTACGGTTACAGAGTACAGTCACAGAGGACAGTCTCAGAGTACGAGCTTAGAGTACGGTCTCAGAGTACGGTCACAGAGTACTGTCACAGAGTACGGTCACAGAGTACGGTCACAAAGTACAGTCACAGAGGACAGTCTCAGAGTACGGTCTTAGAGTACGGTCTCAGAGTACGGTCACAGAGTACTGTCACAGAGTACGGTCACAGAGTACGGTCACAAAGTACAGTCACAGAGTACAGTCACAGAGTACGGTCACAGAGTACGATCACAGAGTACAGTCACAGAGTACGGTTACAGAGTACAGTCACAGAGGACAGTCTCAGAGTACGAGCTTAGAGTATGGTCTCAGAGTACGGTCACAGAGTACTGTCACAGAGTACGGTCACAGAGTACGGTCACAAAGTACAGTCACAGAGTACAGTCACAGAGTACGGTCACAGAGTACGGTTACAGAGTACAGTCACAGAGTACAGTCACAGAGTACAGTCACAGGGTACGGTCACAGAGTACAGTCACAGAGTACGATCACAGAGTACAGTCACAGAGTATGGTTACAGAGTACAGTCACAGAATACAGTCACAGAGTACGGTCACAGAATGCGGTCAAAGTGTACGATCACAGAGTACAGTCACAGAGTACGGTCACAGAGTACAGTCACAGAGTACGGTCACAGAGTACGATCACAGAGTATGGTCACAGAGTACAGTCACAGAGTACGGTTACAGAATACGGTCAGTGTACGGTTACAGAGTACAGTCACAGAGTACAGTCACAGAGTACAGTCACAGAGTACGGTCACAGAGTACAGTCACAGAGTACGGTCACAGAGTACGGTCACAGAGTACGGTCACAGAGATCAGTCACAGAGTACGGTCACAGAGTACGGTGACAGATTACAGTCACAGAGTACGGTCACAGAGTACAGTCACAGAGTACAGTCAGAGAGTACGATCACAGAGTACAGTCACAGAGTACGGTTACAGAGTACACTCACAGAATACGGTCACAGAGTACGGTCACAGAGTATGGTCACAGAATACGGTCACAGAGTACGATCACAGAGTACAGTCACAGAGTACGGTTACAGAGTACAGTCACAGAGGACAGTCTCAGAGTACGGTCTTAGAGTACGGTCTCAGAGTACAGTCACAGAGTACAGTCACAGAGTACGGTCACAGAGTACGGTCACAGAGTATAGTTACAGAGTACAGTCACAGAGTACAGTCACAGAGTACAGTCACAGGGTACGGTCACAGAGTACAGTCACAGAGTACGATCACAGAGTACAGTCACAGAGTATGGTTACAGAGTACAGTCACAGAGTACAGTCACAGAATACAGTCACAGAGTACGGTCACAGAATGCGGTCAAAGTGTACGATCACAGAGTACAGTCACAGAGTACGGTTACAGAGTACAGTCACAGAGTACGGTCACAGAGTACGATCACAGAGTACGGTCACAGAGTACGGTCACAGAGTACGGTTACAGAATACGGTCAGAGTACGGTTACAGAGTACAGTCACAGAGTACGGTCACAGAGTACGATTACAGAGTACAGTCACAGAGTACGGTCACAGGGTACAGTCACAGAGTACAGTCACAGAGTACGGTTACAGAGTACATTCACAGAGTACGGTCACAGAGTACAGTCACAGAGTACAGTCACAGAGTACGGTTACAGAATACGGTCAGTATACGGTTACAGAGTACAGTCACAGAGTACAGTCACAGAGTACAGTCACAGAGTACGGTCACAGAGTACAGTCACAGAGTACGGTCACAGAGTACGGTCACAGAGTATGGTCACAGAGTACGGTCACAGAGATCAGTCACAGAGTACGGTCACAGAGTACGGTCACAGAGTACAGTCACAGAGTACGGTCACAGAGTACAGTCAGAGAGTACGATCACAGAGTACAGTCACAGAGTACGGTTACAGTGTACAGTCACAGAATACGGTCACAGAGTACGGTCACAGAGTACGGTCACAGAATACGGTCACAGAGTTCGATCACAGAGTACAGTCACAGAGTACGGTTACAGAGTACAGTCACAGAGGACAGTCTCAGAGTACGGTCTTAGAGTATGGTCTCAGAGTACAGTCACAGAGTACTGTCACAGAATACGGTCACAGAGTACGGTCACAGAGTACAGTCACAGAGTACAGTCACAGAGTACGGTCACAGAGTATAGTTACAGAGTACAGTCACAGAGTACAGTCACAGAGTACAGTCACAGGGTACGGTCACAGAGTACAGTCACAGAGTACGATCACAGAGTACAGTCACAGAGTATGGTTACAGAGTACAGTCACAGAGTACAGTCACAGAATACAGTCACAGAATACAGTCACAGAGTACGGTCACAGAATGCGGTCAAAGTGTACGATCAAAGAGTACAGTCACAGAGTACGGTTACAGAGTACAGTCACAGAGTACGGTCACAGAGTACGATCACAGAGTACGGTCACAGAGTACAGTCACAGAGTACGGTTACAGAATACGGTCAGTGTACGGTTACAGAGTACAGTCACAGAGTACAGTCACAGAGTACAGTCACAGAGTACGGTCACAGAGTACAGTCACAGAGTACGGTCACAGAGTACGGTCACAGAGTATGGTCACAGAGTACGGTCACAGAGATCAGTCACAGAGTACGGTCACAGAGTACGGTCACAGAGTACAGTCACAGAGTACGGTCACAGAGTACAGTCACAGAGTACAGTCAGAGAGTACGATCACAGAGTACAGTCACAGAGTACGGTTACAGTGTACAGTCACAGAATACGGTCAGAGAGTACGGTCACAGAGTACGGTCACAGAATACGGTCACAGAGTTCGATCACAGAGTACAGTCACAGAGTACGGTTACAGAGTACAGTCACAGAGGACAGTCTCAGAGTACGGTCTTAGAGTACGGTCTCAGAGTACAGTCACAGAGTACTGTCACAGAATACGGTCACAGAGTACGGTCACAGAGTACAGTCACAGAGTACAGTCACAGAGTACGGTCACAGAGTATAGTTACAGAGTACAGTCACAGAGTACAGTCACAGAGTACAGTCACAGGGTACGGTCACAGAGTACAGTCACAGAGTACGATCACAGAGTACAGTCACAGAGTATGGTTACAGAGTACAGTCACAGAGTACAGTCACAGAATACAGTCACAGAGTACGGTCACAGAATGCGGTCAAAGTGTACGATCACAGAGTACAGTCACAGAGTACGGTTACAGAGTACAGTCACAGAGTACGGTCACAGAGTACGATCACAGAGTACGGTCACAGAGTACAGTCACAGAGTACGGTCACAGAGTACGGTCACAGTACAGTCACAGAGTACGGTCACAAAGTACAGTCACAGAGATCAGTCACAGAGTACGGTCAGAGAGTACGGTCAGAGAGTACAGTCACAGAGTACGGTCACAGAGTACAGTCACAGAGTACGGTCACAGAGTACGGTCACAGAGTACAGTCACAGAGCACAGTCAGAGAGTACGATCACAGAGTACATTCACAGAGTACGGTTACAGAGTACAGTCACAGAATACTATCACAGAGTACGGTCACAGAGTACGGTCACAGAATACGGTCACAGAGTACGATCACAGAGAACAGTCACAGAGTACGGTTACAGAGTACAGTCACAGAGGACAGTCTCAGAGTACGGTCTTAGAGTACGGTCTCAGAGTACGGTCACAGAGTACTGTCACAGAGTACGGTCACAGAGTACGGTCACAAAGTACAGTCACAGAGTACAGTCACAGAGTACGGTCACAGAGTACGGTCACAGAGTATGGTCACAGAGATCAGTCACAGAGTACGGTCACAGAGTACGGTCACAGAGTACAGTCACAGAGTACAGTCACAGAGTACAGTCAGAGAGTACAATCACAGAGTACAGTCACAGAGTACGGTCACAGAGTACAGTCACAGAGTACAGTCACAGAATACAGTCACAGAGTACGGTCACAGAATGCGGTCAAAGTGTACGATCACAGAGTACAGTCACAGAGTACGGTTACAGAGTACAGTCACAGAGTACGGTCACAGAGTACGATCACAGAGTACGGTCACAGAGTACAGTCACAGAGTACGGTCACAGAGTACGGTCACAGTACAGTCACAGAGTACGGTCACAAAGTACAGTCACAGAGATCAGTCACAGAGTACGGTCAGAGAGTACGGTCAGAGAGTACAGTCACAGAGTACGGTCACAGAGTACAGTCACAGAGTACGGTCACAGAGTACGGTCACAGAGTACAGTCACAGAGCACAGTCAGAGAGTACGATCACAGAGTTCATTCACAGAGTACGGTTACAGAGTACAGTCACAGAATACTATCACAGAGTACGGTCACAGAGTACGGTCACAGAATACGGTCACAGAGTACGATCACAGAGTACAGTCACAGAGTACGGTTACAGAGTACAGTCACAGAGGACAGTCTCAGAGTACGGTCTTAGAGTACGGTCTCAGAGTACGGTCACAGAGTACTGTCACAGAGTACGGTCACAGAGTACGGTCACAAAGTACAGTCACAGAGTACAGTCACAGAGTACGGTCACAGAGTACGATCACAGAGTACAGTCACAGAGTACGGTTACAGAGTACAGTCACAGAGGACAGTCTCAGAGTACGAGCTTAGAGTACGGTCTCAGAGTACGGTCACAGAGTACTGTCACAGAGTACGGTCACAAAGTACAGTCACAGAGTACAGTCACAGAGTACGGTCACAGAGTACGGTTACAGAGTACAGTCACAGAGTACAGTCACAGAGTACAGTCACAGGGTACGGTCACAGAGTACAGTCACAGAGTACGATCACAGAGTACAGTCACAGAGTATGGTTACAGAGTACAGTCACAGAATACAGTCACAGAGTACGGTCACAGAATGCGGTCAAAGTGTACGATCACAGAGTACAGTCACAGAGTACGGTCACAGAGTACAGTCACAGAGTACGGTTACAGAATACGGTCAGTATACGGTTACAGAGTACAGTCACAGAGTACAGTCACAGAGTACAGTCACAGAGTACGGTCACAGAGTACAGTCACAGAGTACGGTCACAGAGTACGGTCACAGAGTATGGTCACAGAGTACGGTCACAGAGATCAGTCACAGAGTACGGTCACAGAGTACGGTCACAGAGTACAGTCACAGAGTACAGTCAGAGAGTACGATCACAGAGTACAGTCACAGAGTACGGTTACAGTGTACAGTCACAGAATACGGTCACAGAGTACGGTCACAGAGTACGGTCACAGAATACGGTCACAGAGTTCGATCACAGAGTACAGTCACAGAGTACGGTTACAGAGTACAGTCACAGAGGACAGTCTCAGAGTACGGTCTTAGAGTATGGTCTCAGAGTACAGTCACAGAGTACTGTCACAGAATACGGTCACAGAGTACGGTCACAGAGTACAGTCACAGAGTACAGTCACAGAGTACGGTCACAGAGTATAGTTACAGAGTACAGTCACAGAGTACAGTCACAGAGTACAGTCACAGGGTACGGTCACAGAGTACAGTCACAGAGTACGATCACAGAGTACAGTCACAGAGTATGGTTACAGAGTACAGTCACAGAGTACAGTCACAGAATACAGTCACAGAATACAGTCACAGAGTACGGTCACAGAATGCGGTCAAAGTGTACGATCAAAGAGTACAGTCACAGAGTACGGTTACAGAGTACAGTCACAGAGTACGGTCACAGAGTACGATCACAGAGTACGGTCACAGAGTACAGTCACAGAGTACGGTTACAGAATACGGTCAGTGTACGGTTACAGAGTACAGTCACAGAGTACAGTCACAGAGTACAGTCACAGAGTACGGTCACAGAGTACAGTCACAGAGTACGGTCACAGAGTACGGTCACAGAGTATGGTCACAGAGTACGGTCACAGAGATCAGTCACAGAGTACGGTCACAGAGTACGGTCACAGAGTACAGTCACAGAGTACGGTCACAGAGTACAGTCACAGAGTACAGTCAGAGAGTACGATCACAGAGTACAGTCACAGAGTACGGTTACAGTGTACAGTCACAGAATACGGTCAGAGAGTACGGTCACAGAGTACGGTCACAGAATACGGTCACAGAGTTCGATCACAGAGTACAGTCACAGAGTACGGTTACAGAGTACAGTCACAGAGGACAGTCTCAGAGTACGGTCTTAGAGTACGGTCTCAGAGTACAGTCACAGAGTACTGTCACAGAATACGGTCACAGAGTACGGTCACAGAGTACAGTCACAGAGTACAGTCACAGAGTACGGTCACAGAGTATAGTTACAGAGTACAGTCACAGAGTACAGTCACAGAGTACAGTCACAGGGTACGGTCACAGAGTACAGTCACAGAGTACGATCACAGAGTACAGTCACAGAGTATGGTTACAGAGTACAGTCACAGAGTACAGTCACAGAATACAGTCACAGAGTACGGTCACAGAATGCGGTCAAAGTGTACGATCACAGAGTACAGTCACAGAGTACGGTTACAGAGTACAGTCACAGAGTACGGTCACAGAGTACGATCACAGAGTACGGTCACAGAGTACAGTCACAGAGTACGGTCACAGAGTACGGTCACAGTACAGTCACAGAGTACGGTCACAAAGTACAGTCACAGAGATCAGTCACAGAGTACGGTCAGAGAGTACGGTCAGAGAGTACAGTCACAGAGTACGGTCACAGAGTACAGTCACAGAGTACGGTCACAGAGTACGGTCACAGAGTACAGTCACAGAGCACAGTCAGAGAGTACGATCACAGAGTACATTCACAGAGTACGGTTACAGAGTACAGTCACAGAATACTATCACAGAGTACGGTCACAGAGTACGGTCACAGAATACGGTCACAGAGTACGATCACAGAGAACAGTCACAGAGTACGGTTACAGAGTACAGTCACAGAGGACAGTCTCAGAGTACGGTCTTAGAGTACGGTCTCAGAGTACGGTCACAGAGTACTGTCACAGAGTACGGTCACAGAGTACGGTCACAAAGTACAGTCACAGAGTACAGTCACAGAGTACGGTCACAGAGTACGGTCACAGAGTATGGTCACAGAGATCAGTCACAGAGTACGGTCACAGAGTACGGTCACAGAGTACAGTCACAGAGTACAGTCACAGAGTACAGTCAGAGAGTACAATCACAGAGTACAGTCACAGAGTACGGTCACAGAGTACAGTCACAGAGTACAGTCACAGAATACAGTCACAGAGTACGGTCACAGAATGCGGTCAAAGTGTACGATCACAGAGTACAGTCACAGAGTACGGTTACAGAGTACAGTCACAGAGTACGGTCACAGAGTACGATCACAGAGTACGGTCACAGAGTACAGTCACAGAGTACGGTCACAGAGTACGGTCACAGTACAGTCACAGAGTACGGTCACAAAGTACAGTCACAGAGATCAGTCACAGAGTACGGTCAGAGAGTACGGTCAGAGAGTACAGTCACAGAGTACGGTCACAGAGTACAGTCACAGAGTACGGTCACAGAGTACGGTCACAGAGTACAGTCACAGAGCACAGTCAGAGAGTACGATCACAGAGTTCATTCACAGAGTACGGTTACAGAGTACAGTCACAGAATACTATCACAGAGTACGGTCACAGAGTACGGTCACAGAATACGGTCACAGAGTACGATCACAGAGTACAGTCACAGAGTACGGTTACAGAGTACAGTCACAGAGGACAGTCTCAGAGTACGGTCTTAGAGTACGGTCTCAGAGTACGGTCACAGAGTACTGTCACAGAGTACGGTCACAGAGTACGGTCACAAAGTACAGTCACAGAGTACAGTCACAGAGTACGGTCACAGAGTACGATCACAGAGTACAGTCACAGAGTACGGTTACAGAGTACAGTCACAGAGGACAGTCTCAGAGTACGAGCTTAGAGTACGGTCTCAGAGTACGGTCACAGAGTACTGTCACAGAGTACGGTCACAAAGTACAGTCACAGAGTACAGTCACAGAGTACGGTCACAGAGTACGGTTACAGAGTACAGTCACAGAGTACAGTCACAGAGTACAGTCACAGGGTACGGTCACAGAGTACAGTCACAGAGTACGATCACAGAGTACAGTCACAGAGTATGGTTACAGAGTACAGTCACAGAATACAGTCACAGAGTACGGTCACAGAATGCGGTCAAAGTGTACGATCACAGAGTACAGTCACAGAGTACGGTCACAGAGTACAGTCACAGAGTACGGTCACAGAGTACGATCACAGAGTATGGTCACAGAGTACAGTCACAGAGTACGGTTACAGAATACGGTCAGTGTACGGTTACAGAGTACAGTCACAGAGTACAGTCACAGAGTACGGTCACAGAGTACAGTCACAGAGTACGGTCACAGAGTACGGTCACAGAGTACGGTCACAGAGTACGGTCACAGAGATCAGTCACAGAGTACGGTCACAGAGTACGGTGACAGATTACAGTCACAGAGTACGGTCACAGAGTACAGTCACAGAGTACAGTCAGAGAGTACGATCACAGAGTACAGTCACAGAGTACGGTTACAGAGTACACTCACAGAATACGGTCACAGAGTACGGTCACAGAGTATGGTCACAGAATACGGTCACAGAGTACGATCACAGAGTACAGTCACAGAGTACGGTTACAGAGTACAGTCACAGAGGACAGTCTCAGAGTACGGTCTTAGAGTACGGTCTCAGAGTACAGTCACAGAGTACAGTCACAGAGTACGGTCACAGAGTACGGTCACAGAGTATAGTTACAGAGTACAGTCACAGAGTACAGTCACAGAGTACAGTCACAGAGTACGATCACAGAGTACAGTCACAGAGTATGGTTACAGAGTACAGTCACAGAGAACAGTCACAGAATACAGTCACAGAGTACGGTCACAGAATGCGGTCAAAGTGTACGATCACAGAGTACAGTCACAGAGTACGGTTACAGAGTACAGTCACAGAGTACGGTCACAGAGTACGATCACAGAGTACGGTCACTGAGTACGGTCACAGAGTACGGTTACAGAATACGGTCAGAGTACGGTTACAGAGTATAGTCACAGAGTACGGTCACAGAGTACGATTACAGAGTACAGTCACAGAGTACGGTCACAGGGTACAGTCACAGAGTACAGTCACAGAGTACGGTTACAGAGTACATTCACAGAGTACGGTCACAGAGTACAGTCACAGAGTACAGTCACAGAGTACGGTTACAGAATACGGTCAGTATACGGTTACAGAGTACAGTCACAGAGTACAGTCACAGAGTACGGTCACAGAGTACAGTCACAGAGTACGGTCACAGAGTACGGTCACAGAGTATGGTCACAGAGTACGGTCACAGAGATCAGTCACAGAGTACGGTCACAGAGTACGGTCACAGAGTACAGTCACAGAGTACGGTCACGGAGTACAGTCACAGAGTACAGTCAGAGAGTACGATCACAGAGTACAGTCACAGAGTACGGTTACAGTGTACAGTCACAGAATACGGTCACAGAGTACGGTCACAGAGTACGGTCACAGAATACGGTCACAGAGTACGATCACAGAGTACAGTCACAGAGTACGGTTACAGAGTACAGTCACAGAGGACAGTCTCAGAGTACGGTCTTAGAGTATGGTCTCAGAGTACAGTCACAGAGTACTGTCACAGAATACGGTCACAGAGTACGGTCACAGAGTACAGTCACAGAGTACAGTCACAGAGTACGGTCACAGAGTATAGTTACAGAGTACAGTCACAGAGTACAGTCACAGAGTATAGTCACAGGGTACGGTCACAGAGTACAGTCACAGAGTACGATCACAGAGTACAGTCACAGAGTATGGTTACAGAGTACAGTCACAGAGTACAGTCACAGAGTACAGTCACAGAGTACAGTCACAGAATACAGTCACAGAGTACGGTCACAGAATGCGGTCAAAGTGTACGATCAAAGAGTACAGTCACAGAGTACGGTTACAGAGTACAGTCACAGAGTACGGTCACAGAGTACGATCACAGAGTACGGTCACAGAATACGGTCAGTATACGGTTACAGAGTACAGTCACAGAGTACAGTCACAGAGTACGGTTACAGAATACGGTCAGTGTACGGTTACAGAGTACAGTCACAGAGTACAGTCACAGAGTACAGTCACAGAGTACGGTCACAGAGTACAGTCACAGAGTACGGTCACAGAGTACGGTCACAGAGTATGGTCACAGAGTACGGTCACAGAGATCAGTCACAGAGTACGGTCACAGAGTACGGTCACAGAGTACAGTCACAGAGTACGGTCAGAGAGTACGATCACAGAGTACAGTCACAGAGTACGGTTACAGTGTACAGTCACAGAATACGGTCACAGAGTACGGTCACAGAGTACGGTCACAGAATACGGTCACAGAGTTCGATCACAGAGTACAGTCACAGAGGACAGTCTCAGAGTACGGTCTTAGACTACGGTCTCAGAGTACAGTCACAGAGTACTGTCACAGAATACGGTCACAGAGTACGGTCACAGAGTACAGTCACAGAGTACAGTCACAGAGTACGGTCACAGAGTATAGTTACAGAGTACAGTCACAGAGTACAGTCACAGAGTACGGTCACAGAGTACGGTCACAGAGTACAGTCACAGAGTACGGTCACAGAGTACAGTCACAGAGTACAGTCAGAGAGTACGATCACAGAGTACAGTCACAGAGTACGGTTACAGTGTACAGTCACAGAATACGGTCACAGAATACGGTCACAGAGTTCGATCACAGAGTACAGTCACAGAGTACGGTTACAGAGTACAGTCACAGAGGACAGTCTCAGAGTACGGTCTTAGAGTATGGTCTCAGAGTACAGTCACAGAGTACTGTCACAGAATACGGTCACAGAGTACGGTCACAGAGTACAGTCACAGAGTACAGTCACAGAGTACGGTCACAGAGTATAGTTACAGAGTACAGTCACAGAGTACAGTCACAGAGTACAGTCACAGGGTACGGTCACAGAGTACAGTCACAGAGTACGATCACAGAGTACAGTCACAGAGTATGGTTACAGAGTACAGTCACAGAGTACAGTCACAGAATACAGTCACAGAGTACGGTCACAGAATGCGGTCAAAGTGTACGATCACAGAGTACAGTCACAGAGTACGGTTACAGAGTACAGTCACAGAGTACGGTCACAGAGTACGATCACAGAGTACGGTCACAGAGTACAGTCACAGAGTACGGTCACAGAGTACGGTCACAGTACAGTCACAGAGTACGGTCACAGAGTACAGTCACAGAGATCAGTCACAGAGTACGGTCACAGAGTACAGTCAGAGAGTACAGTCACAGAGTACGGTCACAGAGTACAGTCACAGAGTACGGTCACAGAGTACGGTCACAGAGTACAGTCACAGAGCACAGTCAGAGAGTACGATCACAGAGTACATTCACAGAGTACGGTTACAGAGTACAGTCACAGAATACTATCACAGAGTACGGTCACAGAGTACGGTCACAGAATACGGTCACAGAGTACGGTCACAGAGTACAGTCACAGAGTACAGTCACAGAGTACGGTTACAGAGTACATTCACAGAGTACGGTCACAGAGTAGTCACAGAGTACGGTCACAGAGTACAGTCACAGAGATCAGTCACAGAGTACGGTCACAGAGTACAGTCACAGAGTACGGTCACAGAGTACGGTCACAGAGTACGGTTACAGAATACGGTCATAGTACGGTTACAGAGTACAGTCACAGAGTACAGTCACAGAGTACGGTCACAGAGTACGATTACAGAGTACAGGCACAGAGTATGGTCACAGAGCACGGTCACAGAGTACAGTCACAGAGTACGATCAAAGAGTACAGTCACAGAGTACGGTCACAGAGTACGGTCACAGAGTATGGTCACAGAGTACGGTCACAGTGATCAGTCACAGAGTATGGTCACAGAGTACGGTCACAGAGTACATTTAGAGAGTACGATCAGAGAGTACAGTCACAGAGTACAGTCACAGAGTACGGTTACAGAGTACAGTCACAGAGTACGGTCACAGAGTACGGTTACAGAGTACGGTCACAGAGTACAGTCACAGAGTACAGTCACAGAGTACGGTTACAGAGTACATTCACAGAGTACGGTCACAGAGTAGTCACAGAGTACGGTCACAGAGTACAGTCACAGAGATCAGTCACAGAGTACGGTCACAGAGTACAGTCACAGAGTACGGTCACAGAGTACGGTCACAGAGTACGGTTACAGAATACGGTCAGAGTACGGTTACAGAGTACAGTCACAGAGTACGGTCACAGAGTACGATTACAGAGTACAGTCACAGAGTACGGTCACAGAGCACGGTCACAGAGTACAGTCACAGAGTACGATCAAAGAGTACAGTCACAGAGTACGGTCACAGAGTACGGTCACAGAGTATGGTCACAGAGTACGGTCACAGTGATCAGTCACAGAGTACGGTCACAGAGTACGGTCACAGAGTACATTTAGAGAGTACGATCAGAGAGTACAGTCACAGAGTACGGTCACAGAGTACGGTCACAGAGTACAGTCATAGAGTACGATCACAGAGTACGGTTACAGAGTACAGTCACAGAGTACAGTCACAGAGTACAGTCACAGGTTATGGTCACAGAGTACAGTTACAGAGTACGGTCACAGAGTACAGTCACAGAGTACAGTTACAGAGTACAGTCACAGCGTACAGTCACAGAGTACGGTCACAGAGTACGGTCACAGAGTACAGTCACAGAGTACGATCACACAGTACAGTCACAGAGTACGATCAGAAAGTACGGTCACAGAGTACGGTCACAGAGTACGGTTACAGAGTACAGTCACAGAGTACGGTCACAGAGTACGATTACAGAGTACAGTCACAGAGTATGGTTACAGAGTACAGTCACAGAGTACAGTCACAGAGTACGGCCACAGAGTACAGTCACAGAGTACGGTCACAGAGTACAGTTACAGAGTACAGTCACAGGGTACGGTCACAGAGTACAGTTACAGAGTACGATCACACAGTACAGTCACAGAGTACGATCACAAAGTACAGTCACAGAGTACGGTCACAGAGTACGGTTACAGAGTACAGTCACAGAGTACGGTCACAGAGTACGATTACAGAGTACAGTCACAGAGTACGGTCACAGGGTACAGTCACAGAGTACAGTCACAGAGTACGGTTACAGAGTACATTCACAGAGTACGGTCACAGAGTACAGTCACAGAGTACAGTCACAGAGTACGGTTACAGAATACGGTCAGTATACGGTCACAGAGTACGGTCACAGAGTACAGTCACAGAGTACGGTCACAGAGTATGGTCACAGAGTACGGTCACAGAGATCAGTCACAGAGTACGGTCACAGAGTACGGTCACAGAGTACAGTCACAGAGTACGGTCACAGAGTACAGTCACAGAGTACAGTCAGAGAGTACGATCACAGAGTACAGTCACAGAGTACGGTTACAGTGTACAGTCACAGAATACGGTCACAGAGTACGGTCACAGAGTGCGGTCACAGAATACGGTCACAGAGTTCGATCACAGAGTACAGTCACAGAGTACGGTTACAGAGTACAGTCACAGAGGACAGTCTCAGAGTACGGTCTTAGAGTACGGTCTCAGAGTACAGTCACAGAGTACTGTCACAGAATACGGTCACAGAGTACGGTCACAGAGTACAGTCACAGAGTACAGTCACAGAGTACGGTCACAGAGTATAGTTACAGAGTACAGTCACAGAGTACAGTCACAGAGTACAGTCACAGGGTACGGTCACAGAGTACAGTCACAGAGTACGATCACAGAGTACAGTCACAGAGTATGGTTACAGAGTACAGTCACAGAGTACAGTCACAGAATACAGTCACAGAGTACGGTCACAGAATGCGGTCAAAGTGTACGATCACAGAGTACAGTCACAGAGTACGGTTACAGAGTACAGTCACAGAGTACGGTCACAGAGTACGATCACAGAGTACGGTCACAGAGTACAGTCACAGAGTACGGTCACAGAGTACGGTCACAGTACAGTCACAGAGTACGGTCACAAAGTACAGTCACAGAGATCAGTCACAGAGTACGGTCAGAGAGTACGGTCTGAGAGTACAGTCACAGAGTACGGTCACAGAGTACAGTCACAGAGTACGGTCACAGAGTACAGTCACAGAGCACAGTCAGAGAGTACGATCACAGAGTACATTCACAGAGTACGGTTACAGAGTACAGTCACAGAATACTATCACAGAGTACGGTCACAGAGTACGGTCACAGAATACGGTCACAGAGTACGATCACAGAGTACAGTCACAGAGTACGGTTACAGAGTACAGTCACAGAGGACAGTCTCAGAGTACGGTCTTAGAGTACGGTCTCAGAGTACGGTCACAGAGTACTATCACAGAGTACGGTCACAGAGTACGGTCACAAAGTACAGTCACAGAGTACAGTCACAGAGTACGGTCACAGAGTACGGTTACAGAGTACAGTCACAGAGTACAGTCACAGAGTACAGTCACAGGGTACGGTCACAGAGTACAGTCACAGAGTACGATCACAGAGTACAGTCACAGAGTATGGTTACAGAGTACAGTCACAGAATACAGTCACAGAGTACGGTCACAGAATGCGGTCAAAGTGTACGATCACAGAGTACAGTCACAGAGTACGGTCACAGAGTACAGTCACAGAGTACGGTCACAGAGTACGATCACAGAGTATGGTCACAGAGTACAGTCACAGAGTACGGTTACAGAATACGGTCAGTGTACGGTTACAGAGTACAGTCACAGAGTACAGTCACAGAGTACAGTCACAGAGTACGGTCACAGAGTACAGTCACAGAGTACGGTCACAGAGTACGGTCACAGAGTATGGTCACAGAGTACGGTCACAGAGATCAGTCACAGAGTACGGTCACAGAGTACGGTGACAGATTAGTCACAGAGTACGGTCACAGAGTACAGTCACAGAGTACAGTCAGAGAGTACGATCACAGAGTACAGTCACAGAGTACGGTTACAGAGTACACTCACAGAATACGGTCACAGAGTACGGTCACAGAGTATGGTCACAGAATACGGTCACAGAGTACGATCACAGAGTACAGTCACAGAGTACGGTTACAGAGTACAGTCACAGAGGACAGTCTCAGAGTACGGTCTTAGAGTACGGTCTCAGAGTACAGTCACAGAGTACAGTCACAGAGTACGGTCACAGAGTACGGTCACAGAGTATAGTTACAGAGTACAGTCACAGAGTACAGTCACAGAGTACAGTCACAGGGTACGGTCACAGAGTACAGTCACAGAGTACGATCACAGAGTACAGTCACAGAGTATGGTTACAGAGTACAGTCACAGAGTACAGTCACAGAATACAGTCACAGAGTACGGTCACAGAATGCGGTCAAAGTGTACGATCACAGAGTACAGTCACAGAGTACGGTTACAGTCACAGAGTACGGTCACAGAGTACGATCACAGAGTACGGTCACAGAGTACGGTCACAGAGTACGGTTACAGAATACAGTCAGAGTACGGTTACAGACTACAGTCACAGAGTACGGTCACAGAGTACGATTACAGAGTACAGTCACAGAGTACGGTCACAGGGTACAGTCACAGAGTACAGTCACAGAGTACGGTTACAGAGTACATTCACAGAGTACGGTCACAGAGTACAGTCACAGAGTACAGTCACAGAGTACGGTTACAGAATACGGTCAGTATACGGTTACAGAGTACAGTCACAGAGTACAGTCACAGAGTACAGTCACAGAGTACGGTCACAGAGTATGGTCACAGAGTACGGTCACAGAGATCAGTCACAGAGTACGGTCACAGAGTACGGTCACAGAGTACAGTCACAGAGTACGGTCACAGAGTACAGTCACAGAGTACAGTCAGAGAGTACGATCACAGCGTACAGTCACAGAGTACGGTTAGAGTGTACAGTCACAGAATACGGTCACAGAGTACGGTCACAGAGTACGGTCACAGAATACGGTCACAGAGTTCGATCACAGAGTACAGTCACAGAGTACGGTTACAGAGTACAGTCACAGAGGACAGTCTCAGAGTACGGTCTTAGAGTACGGTCTCAGAGTACAGTCACAGAGTACAGTCACAGAGTACAGTCACAGAATACAGTCACAGAGTACGGTCACAGAATGCGGTCAAAGTGTACGATCACAGAGTACAGTCACAGAGTACGGTTACAGAGTACAGTCACAGAGTACGGTCACAGAGTACGATCACAGAGTACGGTCACAGAGTACAGTCACAGAGTACGGTCACAGAGTACGGTCACAGTACAGTCACAGAGTACGGTCACAAAGTACAGTCACAGAGATCAGTCACAGAGTACGGTCAGAGAGTACGGTAAGAGAGTACAGTCACAGAGTACGGTCACAGAGTACAGTCACAGAGTACGGTCACAGAGTACGGTCACAGAGTACAGTCACAGAGCACAGTCAGAGAGTACGATCACAGAGTACATTCACAGAGTACGGTTACAGAGTACAGTCACAGAATACTATCACAGAGTACGGTCACAGAGTACGGTCACAGAGTACAGTCAGAGAGTACGATCACAGAGTACAGTCACAGAGTACGGTTACAGAGTACACTCACAGAATACGGTCACAGAGTACGGTCATAGAGTATGGTCACAGAATACGGTCACAGAGTACGATCACAGAGTACAGTCACAGAGTACGGTTACAGAGTACAGTCACAGAGTACGGTTACAGAGTACAGTCACAGAGGACAGTCTCAGAGTACGGTCTTAGAGTACGGTCTCAGAGTACAGTCACAGAGTACAGTCACAGAGTACAGTCACAGAATACAGTCACAGAGTACGGTCACAGAATGCGGTCAAAGTGTACGATCACAGAGTACAGTCACAGAGTACGGTTACAGAGTACAGTCACAGAGTACAGTCACAGGGTACGGTCACAGAGTACAGTCACAGAGTACGATCACAGAGTACAGTCACAGAGTATGGTTACAGAGTACAGTCACAGAGTACAGTCACAGAATACAGTCACAGAGTACGGTCACAGAATGCGGTCAAAGTGTACGATCACAGAGTACAGTCACAGAGTACGGTTACAGTCACAGAGTACGGTCACAGAGTACGATCACAGAGTACGGTCACAGAGTACGGTCACAGAGTACGGTTACAGAATACAGTCAGAGTACGGTTACAGACTACAGTCACAGAGTACGGTCACAGAGTACGATTACAGAGTACAGTCACAGAGTACGGTCACAGGGTACAGTCACAGAGTACAGTCACAGAGTACGGTTACAGAGTACATTCACAGAGTACGGTCACAGAGTACAGTCACAGAGTACAGTCACAGAGTACGGTTACAGAATACGGTCAGTATACGGTTACAGAGTACAGTCACAGAGTACAGTCACAGAGTACAGTCACAGAGTACGGTCACAGAGTATGGTCACAGAGTACGGTCACAGAGATCAGTCACAGAGTACGGTCACAGAGTACGGTCACAGAGTACAGTCACAGAGTACGGTCACAGAGTACAGTCACAGAGTACAGTCAGAGAGTACGATCATAGCGTACAGTCACAGAGTACGGTTAGAGTGTACAGTCACAGAATACGGTCACAGAGTACGGTCACAGAGTACGGTCACAGAATACGGTCACAGAGTTCGATCACAGAGTACAGTCACAGAGTACGGTTACAGAGTACAGTCACAGAGGACAGTCTCAGAGTACGGTCTTAGAGTACGGTCTCAGAGTACAGTCACAGAGTACAGTCACAGAGTACAGTCACAGAATACAGTCACAGAGTACGGTCACAGAATGCGGTCAAAGTGTACGATCACAGAGTACAGTCACAGAGTACGGTTACAGAGTACAGTCACAGAGTACGGTCACAGAGTACGATCACAGAGTACGGTCACAGAGTACAGTCACAGAGTACGGTCACAGAGTACGGTCACAGTACAGTCACAGAGTACGGTCACAAAGTACAGTCACAGAGATCAGTCACAGAGTACGGTCAGAGAGTACGGTAAGAGAGTACAGTCACAGAGTACGGTCACAGAGTACAGTCACAGAGTACGGTCACAGAGTACGGTCACAGAGTACAGTCACAGAGCACAGTCAGAGAGTACGATCACAGAGTACATTCACAGAGTACGGTTACAGAGTACAGTCACAGAATACTATCACAGAGTACGGTCACAGAGTACGGTCACAGAGTACAGTCAGAGAGTACGATCACAGAGTACAGTCACAGAGTACGGTTACAGAGTACACTCACAGAATACGGTCACAGAGTACGGTCATAGAGTATGGTCACAGAGTACGGTCTCAGAGTACAGTCACAGAGTACAGTCACAGAGTACGGTCACAGAGTACGGTCACAGAGTATAGTTACAGAGTACAGTCACAGAGTACAGTCACAGGGTACGGTCACAGAGTACAGTCACAGAGTACGATCACAGAGTACAGTCACAGAGTATGGTTACAGAGTACAGTCACAGAGTACAGTCACAGAATACAGTCACAGAGTACGGTCACAGAATGCGGTCAAAGTGTACGATCACAGAGTACAGTCACAGAGTACGGTTACAGAGTACAGTCACAGAGTACGGTCACAGAGTACGATCACAGAGTACGGTCACAGAGTACGGTCACAGAGTACGGTCACAGAGTACGGTTACAGAATACGGTCAGAGTACGGTTACAGAGTACAGTCACAGAGTACGGTCACAGAGTACGATTACAGAGTACAGTCACAGAGTACGGTCACAGGGTACAGTCACAGAGTACAGTCACAGAGTACGGTTACAGAGTACATTCACAGAGTACGGTCACAGAGTACAGTCACAGAGTACAGTCACAGAGTACGGTTACAGAATACGGTCAGTATACGGTTACAGAGTACAGTCACAGAGTACAGTCACAGAGTACAGTCACAGAGTACGGTCACAGAGTACAGTCAGAGAGTACGATCACAGAGTACAGTCACAGAGTACGGTTACAGAGTACACTCACAGAATACGGTCACAGAGTACGGTCATAGAGTATGGTCACAGAATACGGTCACAGAGTACGATCACAGAGTACAGTCACAGAGTACGGTTACAGAGTACAGTCACAGAGGACAGTCTCAGAGTACGGTCTTAGAGTACGGTCTCAGAGTACAGTCACAGAGTACAGTCACAGAGTACGGTCACAGAGTACGGTCACAGAGTATAGTTACAGAGTACAGTCACAGAGTACAGTCACAGGGTACGGTCACAGAGTACAGTCACAGAGTACGATCACAGAGTACAGTCACAGAGTATGGTTACAGAGTACAGTCACAGAGTACAGTCACAGAATACCGTCACAGAGTACGGTCACAGAATGCGGTCAAAGTGTACGATCACAGAGTACAGTCACAGAGTACGGTTACAGAGTACAGTCACAGAGTACGGTCACAGAGTACGATCACAGAGTACGGTCACAGAGTACGGTCACAGAGTACGGTTACAGAATACGGTCAGAGTACGGTTACAGAGTACAGTCACAGAGTACGGTCACAGAGTACGATTACAGAGTACAGTCACAGAGTACGGTCACAGGGTACAGTCACAGAGTACAGTCACAGAGTACGGTTACAGAGTACATTCACAGAGTACGGTCACAGAGTACAGTCACAGAGTACAGTCACAGAGTACGGTTACAGAATACGGTCAGTATACGGTTACAGAGTACAGTCACAGAGTACAGTCACAGAGTACAGTCACAGAGTACGGTCACAGAGTACAGTCACAGAGTACGGTCACAGAGTACGGTCACAGAGTATGGTCACAGAGTACGGTCACAGAGATCAGTCACAGAGTACGGTCACAGAGTACAGTCACAGAGTACGGTTACAGTGTACAGTCACAGAATACGGTCACAGAATACGGTCACAGAGTACGGTCACAGAATACGGTCACAGAGTTCGATCACAGAGTACAGTCACAGAGTACGGTTGCAGAATACAGTCACAGAGGACAGTCTCAGAGTACGGTCTTAGAGTACGGTCTCAGAGTACAGTCACAGAGTACTGTCACAGAATACGGTCACAGAGTACGGTCACAGAGTACAGTCACAGAGTACAGTCACAGAGTACGGTCACAGAGTATAGTTACAGAGTACAGTCACAGAGTACAGTCACAGAGTACAGTCACAGGGTACGGTCACAGAGTACAGTCACAGAGTACGATCACAGAGTACAGTCACAGAGTATGGTTACAGAGTACAGTCACAGAGTACAGTCACAGAATACAGTCACAGAGTACGGTCACAGAATGCGGTCAAAGTGTACGATCACAGAGTACAGTCACAGAGTACGGTTACAGAGTACAGTCACAGAGTACGGTCACAGAGTACGATCACAGAGTACGGTCACAGAGTACAGTCACAGAGTACGGTCACAGAGTACGGTCACAGTACAGTCACAGAGTACGGTCACAAAGTACAGTCACAGAGATCAGTGGCAGAGTACGGTCAGAGAGTACGGTAAGAGAGTACAGTCACAGAGTACGGTCACAGAGTACAGTCACAGAGTACGGTCACAGAGTACGGTCACAGAGTACAGTCACAGAGCACAGTCAGAGAGTACGATCACAGAGTAAATTCACAGAGTACGGTTACAGAGTACAGTCACAGAATACTATCACAGAGTACGGTCACAGAGTACGGTCACAGAATACGGTCACAGAGTACGATCACAGAGTACAGTCACAGAGTACGGTTACAGAGTACAGTCACAGAGGACAGTCTCAGAGTACGGTCTTAGAGTACGGTCTCAGAGTACGGTCACAGAGTACTGTCACAGAGTACGGTCACAGAGTACGGTCACAAAGTACAGTCACAGAGTACAGTCACAGAGTACGGTCACAGAGTACGGTTACAGAGTACAGTCACAGGGTACGGTCACAGAGTACAGTCACAGAGTACGATCACAGAGTACAGTCACAGAGTATGGTTACAGAGTACAGTCACAGAATACAGTCACAGAGTACGGTCACAGAATGCGGTCAAAGTGTACGATCACAGAGTACAGTCACAGAGTACGGTCACAGAGAACGATCACAGAGTATGGTCACAGAGTACAGTCACAGAGTACGGTTACAGAATACGGTCAGTGTACGGTTACAGAGTACAGTCACAGAGTACAGTCACAGAGTACAGTCACAGAGTACGGTCACAGAGTACAGTCACAGAGTACGGTCACAGAGTACGGTCACAGAGTATGGTCACAGAGTACGGTCACAGAGATCAGTCACAGAGTACAGTCACAGAGTACGGTGACAGATTACAGTCACAGAGTACGGTCACAGAGTACAGTCACAGAGTACAGTCAGAGAGTACGATCACAGAGTACAGTCACAGAGTACGGCTACAGAGTACACTCACAGAATACGATCACAGAGTACGGTCACAGAGTATGGTCACAGAATACGGTCACAGAGTACGATCACAGAGTACAGTCACAGAGTACGGTTACAGAGTACAGTCACAGAGGACAGTCTCAGAGTACGGTCTTAGAGTACGGTCTCAGAGTACAGTCACAGAGTACAGTCACAGAGTACGGTCACAGAGTACGGTCACAGAGTATAGTTACAGAGTACAGTCACAGAGTACAGTCACAGAGTACAGTCACAGGGTACGGTCACAGAGTACAGTCACAGAGTACGATCACAGAGTACAGTCACAGAGTATGGTTACAGAGTACAGTCACAGAGTACAGTCACAGAATACAGTCACAGAGTACGGTCACAGAATGCGGTTAAAGTGTACGATCACAGAGTACAGTCACAGAGTACGGTTACAGAGTACAGTCACAGAGTACGGTCACAAAGTACAGTCACAGAGATCAGTCACAGAGTACAGTCACAGAGTACGGTTACAGAGTACAGTCACAGAATACGATCACAGAGTACGGTCACAGAGTACGGTCACAGAATACGGTCACAGAGTACGATCACAGAGTACAGTCACAGAGTACGGTTACAGAGTACAGTCATAGAGGACAGTCTCAGAGTACGGTCTTAGAGTACGGTCTCAGAGTACGGTCACAGAGTACTGTCACAGAGTACGGTCACAGAGTACGGTTACAGAGTACAGTCACAGAGTACAGTCACAGAGTACAGTCACAGGGTACGGTCACAGAGTACAGTCACAGAGTACGATCACAGAGTACAGTCACAGAGTATGGTTACAGAGTACAGTCACAGAATACAGTCACAGAGTACGGTCACAGAATGCGGTCACAGTGTACGATCACAGAGTACAGTCACAGAGTACGATCACACAGTACAGTCACAGAGTACGGTCACAGAGTACAGTCACAGAGTACGATCACACAGTACAGTCACAGAGTACGATCACAAAGTACAGTCACAGAGTACGGTCACAGAGTACGGTTACAGAGTACAGTCACAGAGTACGGTCACAGAGTACGATTACAGAGTACAGTCACAGAGTACAGTCACAGAGTACAGTCACAGAGTACGGTTACAGAGTACATTCACAGAGTACGGTCACAGAGTACAGTCACAGAGTACAGTCACAGAGTACGGTTACAGAATACGGTCAGTTTACGGTTACAGAGTACAGTCACAGAGTACAGTCATAGAGTACAGTCACAGAGTACGGTCACAGAGTACAGTCACAGAGTACGGTCACAGAGTACGGTCACAGAGTATGGTCACAGAGTACGGTCACAGAGATCAGTCACAGAGTACGGTCACAGAGTATGGTCACAGAGTACAGTCACAGAGTACGGTCACAGAGTACAGTCACAGAGTACAGTCAGAGAGTACGATCACAGAGTACAGTCACAGAGTACGGTTACAGAGTACAGTTACAGAAGACGGTCACAGAGTACGGTCACAGAGTACAGTCACAGAATACGGTCACAGAGTACGATCACAGAGTACAGTCACAGAATACGGTTACAGTGTACAGTCACAGAGGACAGTCTCAGAGTACGGTCTTAGAGTATGGTCTCAGAGTACAGTCACAGAGTACTGTCACAGAATACGGTCACAGAGTACGGTCACAGAGTACAGTCACAGAGTACAGTCACAGAGTACGGTCACAGAGTACGATCACAGAGTACAGTCACAGAGTACGGCTACAGAGTACACTCACAGAATACGATCACAGAGTACGGTCACAGAGTATGGTCACAGAATACGGTCACAGAGTACGATCACAGAGTACAGTCACAGAGTACGGTTACAGAGTACAGTCACAGAGGACAGTCTCAGA
Source organism: Pristiophorus japonicus (assembly GCF_044704955.1). Classification (NCBI taxonomy): domain Eukaryota; kingdom Metazoa; phylum Chordata; class Chondrichthyes; family Pristiophoridae; genus Pristiophorus; species Pristiophorus japonicus. The sequence goes on along the minus strand of NW_027254383.1, from coordinate 171,976 downwards.
GTACGGTCTTAGAGTACGGTCTCAGAGTACAGTCACAGAGTACAGTCACAGAGTACGGTCACAGAGTACGGTCACAGAGTATAGTTACAGAGTACAGTCACAGAGTACAGTCACAGAGTACAGTCACAGGGTACGGTCACAGAGTACAGTCACAGAGTACGATCACAGAGTACAGTCACAGAGTATGGTTACAGAGTACAGTCACAGAGTACAGTCACAGAATACAGTCACAGAGTACGGTCACAGAATGCGGTTAAAGTGTACGATCACAGAGTACAGTCACAGAGTACGGTTACAGAGTACAGTCACAGAGTACGGTCACAAAGTACAGTCACAGAGATCAGTCACAGAGTACGGTCAGAGAGTACGGTCAGAGAGTACAGTCACAGAGTACGGTCACAGAGTACAGTCACAGAGTACGGTCACAGAGTACGGTCACAGAGTACAGTCACAGAGCACAGTCAGAGAGTACGATCACAGAGTACAGTCACAGAGTACGGTTACAGAGTACAGTCACAGAATACGATCACAGAGTACGGTCACAGAGTACGGTCACAGAATACGGTCACAGAGTACGATCACAGAGTACAGTCACAGAGTACGGTTACAGAGTACAGTCATAGAGGACAGTCTCAGAGTACGGTCTTAGAGTACGGTCTCAGAGTACGGTCACAGAGTACTGTCACAGAGTACGGTCACAGAGTACGGTTACAGAGTACAGTCACAGAGTACAGTCACAGAGTACAGTCACAGGGTACGGTCACAGAGTACAGTCACAGAGTACGATCACAGAGTACAGTCACAGAGTATGGTTACAGAGTACAGTCACAGAATACAGTCACAGAGTACGGTCACAGAATGCGGTCACAGTGTACGATCACAGAGTACAGTCACAGAGTATGATCACACAGTACAGTCACAGAGTACGGTCACAGAGTACAGTCACAGAGTACGATCACACAGTACAGTCACAGAGTACGATCACAAAGTACAGTCACAGAGTACGGTCACAGAGTACGGTTACAGAGTACAGTCACAGAGTACGGTCACAGAGTACGATTACAGAGTACAGTCACAGAGTACAGTCACAGAGTACGGTTACAGAGTACATTCACAGAGTACGGTCACAGAGTACAGTCACAGAGTACAGTCACAGAGTACGGTTACAGAATACGGTCAGTTTACGGTTACAGAGTACAGTCACAGAGTACAGTCACAGAGTACAGTCACAGAGTACGGTCACAGAGTACAGTCACAGAGTACGGTCACAGAGTACGGTCACAGAGTATGGTCACAGAGTACGGTCACAGAGATCAGTCACAGAGTACGGTCACAGAGTATGGTCACAGAGTACAGTCACAGAGTACGGTCACAGAGTACAGTCACAGAGTACAGTCAGAGAGTACGATCACAGAGTACAGTCACAGAGTACGGTTACAGAGTACAGTTACAGAATACGGTCACAGAGTACGGTCACAGAGTACAGTCACAGAATACGGTCACAGAGTACGATCACAGAGTACAGTCACAGAGTACGGTTACAGTGTACAGTCACAGAGGACAGTCTCAGAGTACGGTCTTAGAGTATGGTCTCAGAGTACAGTCACAGAGTACTGTCACAGAATACGGTCACAGAGTACGGTCACAGAGTACAGTCACAGAGTACAGTCACAGAGTACGGTCACAGAGTACAGTTACAGAGTACAGTCACAGAGTACAGGCACAGAGTACAGTCACAGGGTACGGTCACAGAGTACAGTCACAGAGTACGATCACAGAGTACAGTCACAGAGTATGGTTACAGAGTACAGTCACAGAGTACAGTCACAGAATACAGTCACAGAGTACGGTCACAGAATGCGGTCAAAGTGTACGATCACAGAGTACAGTCACAGAGTACGGTTACAGAGTATAGTTACAGAGTACAGTCACAGAGTACAGTCACAGAGTACAGTCACAGGGTGCGGTCACAGAGTACAGTCACAGAGTACGATCACAGAGTACAGTCACAGAGTATGGTTACAGAGTACAGTCACAGAGTACAGTCACAGAATACAGTCACAGAGTACGGTCACAGAATGCGGTCAAAGTGTACGATCACAGAGTACAGTCACAGAGTACGGTTACAGAGTACAGTCACAGAGTACGGTCACAGAGTACGATCACAGAGTATGGTCACAGAGTACAGTCACAGAGTACGGTCACAGAGTACGGTCACAAAGTACAGTCACAGAGATCAGTCACAGAGTACGGTCAGAGAGTACGGTCAGAGAGTACAGTCACAGAGTACGGTCACAGAGTACAGTCACAGAGTACGGTCACAGAGTACAGTCACAGAGTACAGTCACAGAGCACAGTCAGAGAGTACGATCACAGAGTACAGTCACAGAGTACGTTTACAGAGTACAGTCACAGAATACGATCACAGAGTACGGTCACAGAGTACGGTCACAGAATACGGTCACAGAGTACGATCACAGAGTACAGTCACAGAGTACGGTTACAGAGTACAGTCATAGAGGACAGTCACAGAGTACGGTCACAGAGTACGGTCACAGAGTATGGTCACAGAGTACGGTCACAGAGATCAGTCACAGAGTACGGTCACAGAGTACGGTCACAGAGTACAGTCACAGAGTACGGTCACAGAGTACAGTCACAGAGTACAGTCAGAGAGTACGATCACAGAGTACAGTCACAGAGTACGGTTACAGAGTACAGTCACAGAATACGGTCACAGAGTACGGTCACAGAATACGGTCACAGAGTACGATCACAGAGTACGGTTACAGAGTACAGTCACAGAGGACAGTCTCAGAGTACGGTCTTAGAGTACGGTCTCAGAGTACAGTCACAGAGTACGATCACAGAGTACAGTCACAGAGTATGGTTACAGAGTACAGTCACAGAGTACAGTCACAGAATACAGTCACAGAGTACGGTCACAGAATGCGGTTAAAGTGTACGATCACAGAGTACAGTCACAGAGTACGGTTACAGAGTACAGTCACAGAGTACGGTCACAAAGTACAGTCACAGAGATCAGTCACAGAGTACGGTCAGAGAGTACGGTCAGAGAGTACAGTCACAGAGTACGGTCACAGAGTACAGTCACAGAGTACGGTCACAGAGTACGGTCACAGAGTACAGTCACAGAGCACAGTCAGAGAGTACGATCACAGAGTACAGTCACAGAGTACGGTTACAGAGTACAGTCACAGAATACGATCACAGAGTACGGTCACAGAGTACGGTCACAGAATACGGTCACAGAGTACGATCACAGAGTACAGTCACAGAGTACGGTTACAGAGTACAGTCATAGAGGACAGTCTCAGAGTACGGTCTTAGAGTACGGTCTCAGAGTACGGTCACAGAGTACTGTCACAGAGTACGGTCACAGAGTACGGTTACAGAGTACAGTCACAGAGTACAGTCACAGAGTACAGTCACAGGGTACGGTCACAGAGTACAGTCACAGAGTACGATCACAGAGTACAGTCACAGAGTATGGTTACAGAGTACAGTCACAGAATACAGTCACAGAGTACGGTCACAGAATGCGGTCACAGTGTACGATCACAGAGTACAGTCACAGAGTATGATCACACAGTACAGTCACAGAGTACGGTCACAGAGTACAGTCACAGAGTACGATCACACAGTACAGTCACAGAGTACGATCACAAAGTACAGTCACAGAGTACGGTCACAGAGTACGGTTACAGAGTACAGTCACAGAGTACGGTCACAGAGTACGATTACAGAGTACAGTCACAGAGTACAGTCACAGAGTACGGTTACAGAGTACATTCACAGAGTACGGTCACAGAGTACAGTCACAGAGTACAGTCACAGAGTACGGTTACAGAATACGGTCAGTTTACGGTTACAGAGTACAGTCACAGAGTACAGTCACAGAGTACAGTCACAGAGTACGGTCACAGAGTACAGTCACAGAGTACGGTCACAGAGTACGGTCACAGAGTATGGTCACAGAGTACGGTCACAGAGATCAGTCACAGAGTACGGTCACAGAGTATGGTCACAGAGTACAGTCACAGAGTACGGTCACAGAGTACAGTCACAGAGTACAGTCAGAGAGTACGATCACAGAGTACAGTCACAGAGTACGGTTACAGAGTACAGTTACAGAATACGGTCACAGAGTACGGTCACAGAGTACAGTCACAGAATACGGTCACAGAGTACGATCACAGAGTACAGTCACAGAGTACGGTTACAGTGTACAGTCACAGAGGACAGTCTCAGAGTACGGTCTTAGAGTATGGTCTCAGAGTACAGTCACAGAGTACTGTCACAGAATACGGTCACAGAGTACGGTCACAGAGTACAGTCACAGAGTACAGTCACAGAGTACGGTCACAGAGTACAGTTACAGAGTACAGTCACAGAGTACAGGCACAGAGTACAGTCACAGGGTACGGTCACAGAGTACAGTCACAGAGTACGATCACAGAGTACAGTCACAGAGTATGGTTACAGAGTACAGTCACAGAGTACAGTCACAGAATACAGTCACAGAGTACGGTCACAGAATGCGGTCAAAGTGTACGATCACAGAGTACAGTCACAGAGTACGGTTACAGAGTATAGTTACAGAGTACAGTCACAGAGTACAGTCACAGAGTACAGTCACAGGGTGCGGTCACAGAGTACAGTCACAGAGTACGATCACAGAGTACAGTCACAGAGTATGGTTACAGAGTACAGTCACAGAGTACAGTCACAGAATACAGTCACAGAGTACGGTCACAGAATGCGGTCAAAGTGTACGATCACAGAGTACAGTCACAGAGTACGGTTACAGAGTACAGTCACAGAGTACGGTCACAGAGTACGATCACAGAGTATGGTCACAGAGTACAGTCACAGAGTACGGTCACAGAGTACGGTCACAAAGTACAGTCACAGAGATCAGTCACAGAGTACGGTCAGAGAGTACGGTCAGAGAGTACAGTCACAGAGTACGGTCACAGAGTACAGTCACAGAGTACGGTCACAGAGTACAGTCACAGAGTACAGTCACAGAGCACAGTCAGAGAGTACGATCACAGAGTACAGTCACAGAGTACGTTTACAGAGTACAGTCACAGAATACGATCACAGAGTACGGTCACAGAGTACGGTCACAGAATACGGTCACAGAGTACGATCACAGAGTACAGTCACAGAGTACGGTTACAGAGTACAGTCATAGAGGACAGTCACAGAGTACGGTCACAGAGTACGGTCACAGAGTATGGTCACAGAGTACGGTCACAGAGATCAGTCACAGAGTACGGTCACAGAGTACGGTCACAGAGTACAGTCACAGAGTACGGTCACAGAGTACAGTCACAGAGTACAGTCAGAGAGTACGATCACAGAGTACAGTCACAGAGTACGGTTACAGAGTACAGTCACAGAATACGGTCACAGAGTACGGTCACAGAATACGGTCACAGAGTACGATCACAGAGTACGGTTACAGAGTACAGTCACAGAGGACAGTCTCAGAGTACGGTCTTAGAGTACGGTCTCAGAGTACAGTCACAGAGTACTGTCACAGAGTACGGTCACAGAGTACGGTCACAGAGTACAGTCACAGAGTACAGTCACAGAGTACGGTCACAGAGTATAGTTACAGAGTACAGTCACAGAGTACAGTCGCAGAGTACAGTCACAGGGTACGGTCACAGAGTACAGTCACAGAGTACGATCACAGAATACAGTCACAGAGTATGGTTACAGAGTACAGTCACAGAGTACAGTCACAGAATACAGTCACAGAGTACGGTCACAGAATGCGGTCAAAGTGTACGATCACAGAGTACAGTCACAGAGTACGGTTACAGAGTACAGTCACAGAGTACGATCACAGAGTACGGTCACAGAGTACAGTCACAGAGTACGGTCACAGAGTACGGTCACAGTACAGTCACAGAGTACGGTCACAAAGTACAGTCACAGAGATCAGTCACAGAGTACGGTCAGAGAGTACGGTCATAGAGTACGGTCACAGAGTACGGTCACAGAGTACAGTCACAGAGTACGGTCACAGAGTACGGTCACAGAGTACAGTCACAGAGCACAGTCAGAGAGTACGATCACAGAGTACAGTCACAGAGTATGGTTACAGAATACAGTCGCAGAATACGATCACAGAGTACGGTCACAGAGTACGGTCACAGATTACGGTCACAGAGTACGATCACAGAGTACAGTCACAGAGTACGGTTACAGAGTACAGTCATAGAGGACAGTCTCAGAGTACGGTCTTAGAGTACGGTCTCAGAGTACGGTCACAGAGTACTGTCACAGAGTACGGTCACAGAGTACGATCACAGAGTACAGTCACAGAGTACGGTTACAGAGTACAGTCATAGAGGACAGTCTCAGAGTACGGTCTTAGAGTACGGTCACAAAGTACAGTCACAGAGTACAGTCACAGAGTACGGTCACAGAGTACGGTTACAGAGTACAGTCACAGAGTACAGTCACAGAGTACAGTCACAGGGTACGGTCACAGAGTACAGTCACAGAGTACGATCACAGAGTACAGTCACAGAGTATGGTTACAGAGTACAGTCACAGAATACAGTCACAGAGTACGGTCACAGAATGCGTTCACAGTGTACGATCACAGAGTACAGTCACAGAGTACGGTTACAGACTACAGTCACAGAGTACGGTCACAGAGTATGATTACAGAGTACAGTCACAGAGTACGGTCACAGAGTACGGTCACAGAGTACAGTCACAGAGTACGATCAAAGAGTACAGTCACAGAGTACGGTCACAGAGTACGGTCACAGAATATGGTCACAGAGTACGGTCACAGAGATCAGTCACAGAGTACGGTCACAGAGTACGGTCACAGAGTACATTTAGAGAGTACGATCAGAGAGTACAGTCACAGAGTACGGTCACAGAGTACGGTTACAGAGTACAGTCACAGAGTACAGTCACAGAGTACAGTCACAGGGTACGGTCACAGAGTACAGTCACAGAGTACGATCACAGAGTACAGTCACAGAGTATGGTTACAGAGTACGGTCACAGAGTACAGTCACAGAGTACGGTCACAGAATACGTTCACAGTGTACGATCACAGAGTACAGTCACAGATTACGGTTACAGACTACAGTCACAGAGTACGGTCACAGAGTACGATTACAGAGTACAGTCACAGAGTACGGTCACAGAGTACGGTCACAGAGTACAGTCACAGAGTACGATCAAAGAGTACAGTCACAGAGTACGGTCACAGAGTACGGTCACAGAATATGGTCACAGAGTACGGTCACAGAGATCAGTCACAGAGTACGGTCACAGAGTACGGTCACAGAGTACATTTAGAGAGTACGATCAGAGAGTACAGTCACAGAGTACGGTCACAGAGTACGGTCACAGAGTACAATCATAGAGTACGGTCACAGAGTACGGTTACAGAGTACAGTCACAGAGTGCAGTCACAGAGTACAGTCACAGGGTACGGTCACAGAGTACAGTCACAGAGTACGATCACAGAGTACAGTCACAGAGTACAGTTACAGAGTACAGTCACAGCGTACAGTCACAGAGTACGGTCACAGAGTACGGTCACAGAGTACAGTCACAGAGTACGATCACACAGTACAGTCACAGAGTACGATCACAAAGTACAGTCACAGAGTACGGTCACAGAGTACGGTTACAGAGTACAGTCACAGAGTACGGTCACAGAGTATGATTACAGAGTACAGTCACAGAGTACGGTCACAGAGTACAGTCACAGAGTACAGTCACAGAGTACGGTTACAGAGTACATTCACAGGGTACGGTCACAGAGTACAGTCACAGAGTACGGTCACAGAGTACAGTCACAGAGATCAGTCACAGAGTACAGTCACAGAGTACAGTCACAGAGTTCGGTTACAGAATACGGTCAGAGTACGGTTACAGTGTACAGTCACAGAGTACAGTCACAGAGTACGGTCACAGAGTACAGTCACAGAGTACGGTCACAGAGTATGGTCACAGAGTACGGTCACAGAGTATGGTCACAGAGTACGGTCACAGAGATCAGTCACAGAGTACGGTCACAGAGTACGGTCACAGAGTACAGTCACAGAGTACAGTCACAGAGTACGGTCACAGAGTACAGTCACAGAGCACAGTCACAGAGTACATTTAGAGAGTACGATCAGAGAGTACAGTCACAGACTACGGTCACAGAGTACGGTCACAGAGTACAGTCATAGAGTACGGTCACAGAGTACGGTCACAGAGTACAGTCACAGAGTACAGTCACAGGGTACAGTCACAGAGTACGGTCACAGCGTACAGTCACAGAGTACGGTCACAGGGTACAGTCACAGAGATCAGTCACAGAGTACGGTCACAGAGTACGGTCACAGAGTACAGTCAGAGAATACAGTCACAGTGTACATTTACGGAGGAAGGTTACAGAGTACAGTCACAGAGTATGGTCACAGAGTACATTTAGAGAGTACGATCAGAGAGTACAGTCACAGACTACGGTCACAGAGTACGGTTGGCATGCAGGTGCAGCAGGCGGTTAAGAAAGCAAATGGCATGTTGGCCTTCATAGCAAGGGGATTTGAGTACAGGGGCAGGGAGGTGTTGCTACAGTTGTACAGGGCATTGGTGAGGCCACACCTGGAGTATTGTGTACAGTTTTGGTCTCCTAACCTGAGGAAGGACATTCTTGCTATTGAGGGAGTGCAGCGAAGGTTCACCAGACTGATTCCCGGGATGGCGGGACTGACCTATCAAGAAAGACTGGATCAACTGGGCTTGTATTCACTGGAGTTCAGAAGAATGAGAGGGGACCTCATAGAAACATATAAAATTCTGACGGGGTTAGACAGGTTAGATGCAGGAAGAATGTTCCCAATGTTGGGGAAGTCCAGAACCAGGGGTCACAGTCTAAGGATAAGGGGTAAGCCATTTAGGACCGAGATGCGGAGGAACTTCTTCACCCAGAGAGTCAGAGAGTGGTGAACCTGTGGAATTCTCTACCACAGAAAGTTGTTGAGGCCAATTCACTAAATATATTCAAAAAGGAGTTCGATGAGGTCCTTACTGCTAGGGGGATCAAGGGGTATGGCGAGAAAGCAGGAATTGGGTACTGAAGTTGAATGTTCAGCCATGAACTCATTGAATGGCGGTGCAGGCTAGAAGGGCCGAATGGCCTACTCCTGCACCTATTTTCTATGTTTCTATGTTTCTAGTACAGTCACAGAATACAGTCAAAGAGTACAGTCACGGAATACGGTCACAGAGTACAGTCACAGAGTACGGTCACAGAGTACGGTCACAGAGTACAGTCACAGACTACAGTCCTTGAACCTGTTGTTGCCTCTCAAATCCGTGCCCATATTTGAATCCCTTCATCCGGTTTCCGCCCCTGCCACAGTACCGAAACGGCTCTCATCAAAGTCACAAATAACATCCTATGCACCTATGACAAAGGTAAACTATCCCTCCTCGTCCTTCTGGACCTGTCTGCAGCCTTTTACACAGTTGACCACTCCATCCTCTTCCAACGCCTCTCCACCATCTAGACCTGACTATTCCAACGCACTCCAATGTTCTACCCTATGTAAATTTGAGGTGATTCAAAACTCGGCAGCCCGTGTCCTAACTCGCACCAAGTTACGCTCACCCATAACCCCCTGTACTCACTGACCCGTGTCCTAACTCGCACCAAGTCCCGCTCACCCATCACTCCCTGTACTCACTGACCCGTGTCCTAACTCGCACCGAGTCCCGCTCACCCATCAACCCCTGTGCTCACTGACCCGTGTCCTAACTCGCAGCAAGTTCTGCTCACCCATCACCCCCTGTGCTCACTGAACTACATTGGCTCGCAGTTAAGCAATACCTCGATTTCAAAATTCTCATCATCATTTTCAAATCACTCCATGGCCTCGCCCCTCCCTATCTCTGTAACCTCCTCCAGCCCCACAACCCCCCGAGATGTCTGCGCTCCTCTGATTCTGCCCTCCTGAGATCCTTGATTATAATCACTCCACCATTGGTGGCCGTGCCTTCTGTTGCTTGGGCCCCAAGCTCTGGAACTCCCTCCCTAAACCTCTGCACCTTTCCCTCTCTTTCCTCCTTCAAGACGCTCCTTAAAACCTCCCTCTTTGACCCAGCTTTTGGTCACCTGCTGTAATTTCTTCTTCTGTGTCTCAGTGTCAGATTTATCTGTTTTGTCTTACATCACTGATGTGAAGCACCCTGGGATATTTTGCTATGTTAAAGGCGCTATATAAATAAACGTTGTTGTTGAAAGAGAAATTGTGTTTAACAAATTTATTAGAGTTTTTTGAGGAAGTAACTAGCAGAGTAGATATAGGGGAACCAGTGGATGTAGTATATTTGGATTTCCAAAAGGCATTCGATAAGGTGCCACATAAAAGGTTATTACGCAAGATACGAGCTCATGGTGCTGGGGGTAATATGGATAGAGGATTGGCTGACTAACAATCAGCATAACTGGATCATTTTCAGGTTAGGAAGCAATAAGAAAGGCAAATGGCATGTTGTCCTTTATTGCAAGGGGGTTGGAGTATAAGGGTAAGGAAGTCTTCCTACAACTGTACGGGGCCTTGGTGAGACCACACCTGGAGTACTGCGCACAGTTTGGGTCTCCCTATCTGAGAAAGGACATACGTACCTTGGAGGTGGTGCAACAAAGGTTCACTCGATTGTTTCCTGGGATGAGAGGGTTGTCCTATGAGAAGAGATTGAGTAGATTGAGCCGATACTCGCTGGAGTTTAGAAGAATGAGAGGCGATCTCATTGAAACATGCAAGATTCTGAAGGGGATTGACAGGGTAGATGCTGAGAGGATGTTTCCCCAGCTGGAGAGTCTAGAACCAGGGGTCACAGTCTCAGGATAAGGGATCAGCCATTTAGGACTGAGATGAGGAGGAATTTCTTCACTCAGAGAGTTGTGAATCTGTGGAATTCTCTGCCCCAGAGGGCTGTGGATGCTGAGTCGTTGAGTATATTCAAGGCTGTATTGTAAGGGGGTTAATCACATACTGTTAATTGTGATATTTAGACATTTACAGTGTGTCTCTGTCCCATGCTCTGTAGAATGTTGTTGCTATAGAGAGAGAGAGAAGCGACCTTGGGACACACACCAGCTTGTTATGAGATGGTCGGCACCTCAAGATCTCATGCTTTGTGGACGAGCACCTGGGGCCTTACAGATTAGGAGTTGGCCATAAGCCACATGCACCCATGTTTTGTTCAATAGTATGTTTGTTTGATAGTATAAAGGTACAGCACTGTCCCGTAGCTCTTTGAACTTCACCTTGGACGTGATTCGCGAGCGGTGCCGGGACCCCCAAGGCTCCAGACCAGCCGTTGTTGTGGAGTTCCCGACGGGCGGAAGGCCGTGAGCGTTGTTACATCTTATCATACTTCTCTTTTCTTCATAAACTGTATTATTATGTTTCTTTTCTCTCAGTAAACGGTGTTTTATTCTTTACTTCATTTGTCTTTTCTCTTATTTAACATTCATCCAGATCCCGAAACTATTATTATCGATCCAATACATTTTGGCGTCACGAACAGGATCTGGTAAAATGTTTAAGAGAAAAGACAAGAAGCAGTCTCCTCCTGTGAGAGAGGCGTATAGAATACCAGGATGGGGCATGAGGGATGAGGGTTTTGGCTCTCTTGCCAAGGTGCTAGCCCAGTTTGGACCCCCGCAACATGGGGATACGCCGTTATTGGAACAGAACAGTACCCCACACGGTACTGTCTCTCCTCGGGGAAGCAGGCTTCCCACAGGAGAAAAATAGTCCCCCACAAATGGGATGGATTTTGTTGACAGCCTTAAGGGTGATGTGTATACAACTTAAGGAAAGTGAGGCAGGAAACCTACAGTTAAAAACAGCTGTTAAGGTTTTGGAAAGTCAAAACTCAACCCTGACTGAAGCGGTCCGCACTGCACAAGAGCAGGCGGACAAGGTCAATGAACAATCAGAAACTTTAATATGCCGTCTGGCGACAGTACAAAATAAAAAGAAAGCCAGACGAGGGAAATTACAGATGGATTTGAAATATATCCTTTGTACTGCACTGATTTGCTGCTGCATGTGGTTTGGACTTCCTCAATCAGACCCCAGTGAGTGTGTAAAAGCCAATGCAGAATCGTGTGGGGAATGTATACAAGCCGGAAAAAATTGTGTGGGGTGCACCAAAAATATCTGGTACTCCTCTGACCCAGAATATGATGGACAGATGGAGGGGGGGGGGGAGAACGGGAGCAAACCAAAGACCCTCCCCCATACGCTCTGAGCACTGAAGCTAGACCCCTAATGGCAAATAAGACAAAACAGCAAGATGAGGAACAGTCGGTAACCACTAGAGGGGTGCGTGACTTCACCACTAGTCAATTACAAGAAATAGGGTCTCAATTTCGTCAAAAACCCGGGGAATCATTGTCAGAATGGCTAACCCGGATTTGGGACTAGGGAGCATCAGGCGTAATATTTAACCCCGAAGAGTTAACAAAAATGGGGAATATGACTACGGACCACCATATCACAACAGTGCTATGGAATGTCCAGGGCACAGGTTCACTATGGGACATGGTTACTATCAGGGTCCGGCAAAAATATCCCTGTGCCGTTGATTGGGAAGGGGAGGTAAAACCTTGGAATACTATGGCGGAGGGTATGATACAGTTGCGCAACATGGCAACACAGGGAGGATTATATCACCAACAATATGGGGGGCCAGATCAGGAGCTCTTTACAGCAGGAATGCGGAGCAGGCTGATGAAGAGTGACCCTCCTATGATGAGGGGTGCGCTACTCGCATTATTGGGACCAGCCCAAGGGCAGCGGGTGGGGCACGCTTGCCGATTGTTAGGACAGTTAGAGGATGTAGAAGATCCCCTCGACTAGGGGTGTGGCCGGGATCTGGGAACACTCCCCGTTAGAACCACATCAACCCAAGCTCCTGGGGATCTGAGGCCACACATTCCGATTACTTATCTGGCAGGGGAGTAACCATAATAAGCTTTGTTGAATGAAGAAAGACTTTGTGAATGTCTGTCTGTGAATGAAAGTGCTTGTGTGATTTTTTGACTGCGGAATGATTTTTTCATGTGTCTGAAAGCCTGTTTGGAAAGGTGGTGGAGCTGCCTGTTTGTTTTAGCTCCACCCACTTTTTCAAACAGAGTGATGTTTTTTTTTAACCCTTCGTAGTGTTGTCCTATATGTGGGAAGTCTTCAGAAAGTGTGAATCTTACAGGGGAAACCATACAAGGGCTCTTGGGGGTGGGTATCATTAGACATGCGGTGTCCCCCTACAATAGCCCTGTTTGGCCTGTGCAGAAACCCAACAAAAGTTGGAGGATGACTGTGGACTACCGGCAACTGGACAAATTTACCCCTCCTATGGCAACCGTTGTCCCAGATGTAGTAACTATAACAGAGCGGCTGTCTGAAGAAGGTGCGGAGTGGTATGCGGTAATTAACCTGGCCAATGCCTTTTTCTCCATTCCAGTAGCGGAAGAATCCCAGGACCAGTTTGCATTCACTTGGGAAGGGAGGCAATACACGTTTAAATGCCTACCTCAAGGCTACCTACATAGCCCTACCCTATGCCACGGATTGGTGGCCCGGGGCCTGGACATGTGCACGTTGGCTCCTAATGTCTCACTGGCACACTACATCGATGATGTACTAATAAGGGGTCCCACCGAGGCAGTGGTGTCAGAAGCCCGAGCTACTTTAGTCCAACACATGCGAGACAGGGGCTGGGAGATAAATCCGAAGAAGGTGCAGGGCCCTAGCCAGATTGTCCAGTTTCTGGGGATCCAATGGTCTCGGGGTGAGCGCATCAGACCCGAGCCTGTGAAGAATAAAATTCAAGGAATGGCCACCCCCACGAATAAAACTGAGACACAACGGTTTGTGGGATTATTGGGTTACTGGAGGAGACACATACCTCACCTCACGATGTTATTAAAACCGCTGCATGCCGTAACACCAGAAAAGGCCCACTTCGAGTGGGGAAAGGAACAGCAGGTGGCTTTTGATGTAGCCAAAGAAGCCGTAACTCAAGCTTTACCCCTCGCCCGGCGAGTGTCTGGGCAGCCTGTTGAGCTCCAGGTACCCGTTACCAGTGATACTGCAGTCTGGAGTTTGTGGCAGGTTCCACATGGCACCCGTATACCGTTAGGGTCTGGTCTAGAATATTGACAGATGCTGCTACTCGTTACACTCCATTTGAGAAACAATTATTAGCATGTTATTGGGCCCTAACAGAAACAGAAGGACAGACAGGGGATGACAAAGTCAGTTTAAGACCAGACCTACCCATATTATCCTGGGTTCTCTCAGGAAATGAGACACACAAGGTCGGGCGAGCGCAGCAAAGCTCCATAGTGCGCTGGAAATGGTATAGCGCAGACAGAGCAAGTAAAGGGAAAGGAATCACCTGACTACATGAGCATGTGGCTGAATACCCACAAACAGCTGAGAGTGAACTGATGCAGTGGTCTGTCAGTTTAACCCAGGAGTCACCGATCTCCTGGGGCGTGTCTTTTGATCAGTTAACACCTGAAGAATGTAGCCATGCCCGGTTCACAGATGGCTCAGCGGTCTGGCGAAACAGCCTTCGGCGATGGTGAGCCGCTGCCTTCAATCCAAACACCCAGACAATTGAGCATGATGAGGGCGTGGGAGGCTCCACCCAGCTAGCAGAACTAGAAGCTATAGTCCTTGTGTTAGAAGAGGAACAGCAACAAGTATACATATATACTGACTCATGGGCTGTAGCCAATGGCATGGCGAGCTGGATGCAAAACTGGCATGAACATAACTGGCAACTAACTGGGAAAGACTTGTGGGGAAAGCACCTATGGGAACAAATATGGTCCAAAGCCCAGAAGATGAAAATAACTGTATATCATGTGGACGCTCACATGAAAAACACTTCAAAGACCTCTGAATATAATAACACCGTTGATAATATAGCCTGGGTACGGGCTGTCAAAGATGCGGAAGAGGAAGAATATGGCATAGGCAAGTGGGCCCACCACAAATCTGGACATTTGGTCATTCAGGGTACGATACAATGGGCACGGAATAGGGGGTTACATTTGACTATGGACGGTGTTAAACAGATCATAAACACCTGTGAAATTTGTCAAAAGGTGAAGCATTTTCCCCTACAACGACAACCCGGTGCCATATTAAGAGAGGGACTCAACCAGCAGAAACATGGCAAGTTGATCATGTAGGACCTTTACCATTGCAACAACGGTTCCAATATTTGCTCACTGCTGTTGATACCTATTCTGGACTTTTGATAGCTTATCCAGTGACTAAAGCGAATCAACAAAGTACGATTAAAGGACTGGAGAATTTAATCACATACTACGGTGAGCCAGCAGAAGTACAGTCCGATAATGGGTCGCACTTCACAGGTCAAACAGTGCAACAGTGGGCGGTAGACAACGGGATCTATTGGATGTTCCACATACCTTACTATCCGTAAGTTGCAGGGTTAATAGAACGCATGAATGGACTATTTAAGCAACAGATTAAAATATTAACTCCCACTAACACATTGCAAGGGTGGTTAAAGGTCTTACCACAAGCAGTGCGCAATCTGAATCACCGACCATTGTGGGGGGGAACTCCCATAAGCCACATGTTAGGCAAAGTTAGTGTCCCTACTATTGAAAAAGAAAATCAGACTCAGGACACAGTTTGTGAAGGAGGAAAAGTGTGGGTGCAGTACCCCCAGAAACCCTTACAAGCAGGGGAAATCTTAGCGAAAGGAGAAGGAAACACTTATTGGGTGCTCCTGACTGGTCAAGATATTCCTCTCTGTGTTGACAAGGGTAAATTGACTAACGAGGCTGAAATTAATATACTTATGCTTCCTCCCACAGGAATTCTGCCCAAAATGGCAACTTACCAACTCATGCTGGCAAGTCTTTGTGTCTCGTTATCTGTGACTGTGCTGCGTCCATCTGTCCATCCTCAAACAAAGAACGGGATGGCCGTACAGGGTGGCGGTTAGCTAACACTGATCATACGCAAGACAATCAAGGGTGGATTGTATTGGTGGGACATCTTTTACGGATGGTCCCCAAAAACATCCGCCGCTTTGAAGCTGTTAATACATCCTATCGTTGTTTTACTCGTCGCGTTATTACTGATATTGCTGCTTGTATGTATTCCTTGGTGTAGATTGCGGGCGGTGCTTTCACTTACACAACGTGTAACTCGTGCATTACGCCTTCAACTTGTACATTAATGATTTAGACGAGGGGATTAAATGCAGTATCTCCAAATTTGCGGATGATACTAAGTTGGGTGGCAGTGTGAGCTGCGAGGAGGATGCTATTAGGCTGCAGAGTGACTTGGATAGGTTAGGTGAGTGGGCAAATGCATGGCAGATGAAGTATAATGTGGATAAATGTGAGGTTATCCACTTTGGTGGTAAAAACAGAGAGACAGACTATTATCTGAATGGTGACAGATTAGGAAAAGGGAAGGTGCAACGAGACCTGGGTGTCATGGTACATCAGTCATTGAAGGTTGGCATGCAGGTACAGCAGGCGGTTAAGAAAGCAAATGGCATGTTGGCCTTCATAGCGAGGGGATTTGAATACAGGGGCAGGGAGGTGTTGCTACAGTTGTACAGGGCCTTGGTGAGGCCACACCTGGAGTATTGTGTACAGTTTTGGTCTCCTAACTTGAGGAAGGACATTCTTGCTATTGAGGGAGTGCAGCGAAGGTTCACCAGACTGATTCCCGGGATGGCGGGACTGACCTATCAAGAAAGATTGGATCAATTGAGATTGTATTCACTGGAGTTCAGAAGAATGAGAGGGGACCTCATAGAAACGTTTAAAATTCTGACGGGTTTAGACAGGTTAGATGCAGAAAGAATGTTCCCAATGTTGGGGAAGTCCAGAACCAGGGGTCACAGTCTGAGGATAAGGGGTAAGCCATTTAGGACCGAGATGAGGAGAAACTTCTTCACCCAGAGAGTGGTGAACCTGTGGAATTCTCTACCACAGAAAGTAGTTGAGGCCAATTCACTAAATATATTCAAAAGGGAGTTAGATGAAGTCCTTACTACTCGGGGGATCAAGGGTTATGGCGAGAAAGCAGGAAGGGGGTACTGAAGTTTCATGTTCAGCCATGAACTCATTGAATGGCGGTGCAGGCTAGAAGGGCTGAATGGCCTGCTCCTGCACCTATTTTCTATGTTTCTATGTTTCTATGTTTCTATGTTTCTATTATATTACTTAGAATGTCTAAATATCAAGGGTGGATTGTATTGTATAGGGTTAATCACATACTGTTAATTGTGATATTTAGACATTTACAGTGTGTCTCTGTCCCATGCTCCGTAGAATGTTGTTGCTATAGAGAGAGAGAGAAGCGACCTTGGGACACACACCAGCTTGTTATGAGATGGTCGGCACCTCAAGATCTCATGCTTTGTGGACAAGCACCTGGGGCCTTACAGATTAAGAGTTGGCCATAAGCCACATGCACCCATGTTTTGTTCAATAGTATGTTTGTTTGATAGTATAAAGGTACAGCACTGTCCCGGAACTCTTTGAACTTCACCTTGGACGTGATTCGCGAGTGGTGCCGGGACCCCCAAGGCTCCAGACCAGCCGTCGCTGTGGAGTCCTCGACGGGCGGAAGGCCGTGAGCGTGTTGCATTTTATCATACTTCTCTTTTCTTTGTAAACTGTATTATTATGTTTCTTTTCTCCCAGTAAACGTTTTATTCTTTACTTCATTTGTCTTGTCTCTTATTTAACATTCACCAGAACCCGAACCTGGGCCTATTACTATAGATCCAAAACAAAGGCCGAGGTAGATTTGTGGATTCCAGGGGAATCGAGGGATATGGAGATCCGGCCAGAAAGTGGAGCTGAGGTCGATGATCGGCCATGATCTTATTGTATGGCGGAGCAGGCTCGAGGGGCCTAATTCCTGCTCCTAATTCTTATGTTCTTATGTTCTCTTATCCTTGTGCAGCCTGGAGATTATCATAGAATCATAGAAATTTACATCGCGGAAGGAGGCCATTTCGGCCCATCGTGTCCATGCCGGCCAACAAGAGGTTATCCAGTCTAATCCCACTTTCCAACTCTTGGTCCGTAACCCTGCAGATTACGGCACTTCAAGTGCACATCCAAGTACTTTTTAAGAGTGGTGAGGGTTTCTGCCTCTACCACGCTTTCAGGCAGAGCGAGTTCCACACCCTGACCACCCTCTGGGTGAAGAAATTTTCCCTCAAAACCCCTCGAAACCTCCTACCAATTACTTTAAATCTATGCTCCTGGTTGTTAACCCCTTTGCCAAGGGAAATAGGTTCTTTGTGTTATGTATTCAACTGTCATTGTAACCCATGTATAAGCTGACCTAGTTGTATACCTTAAGAACATTGACCACAGGGGGCGAACTTGTGGGAGACACTCCTAACCTGGACTTTCCGGTATAAAAGGGGAAGCTCCACCCACCGTCTGCCTCTTGAGATCTTGGTAATGAAGGTAACTGGTCACAGAGTGATCTTTTCTCAAGTATGGGCCTCGTGTGCATTTATACTGTATAGTAAGGACATATTATCGGCGACAAGAAACTGGGATTTAAACCATGCGAGCATGGCCACTAGCAGCACAGACGAGACATACTGTGTTGGTGATGATTGGGATGACTTTATTGAGAGACTACAGCAAAGTTTTGTCACTGAGGAATGGTTGGGACAGGATTCGGCCGACAAACGCAGGGCTCATCTCCTGACGGTTTGTGGATCCAGAACGTATTCCCTGATGAAGGACCTTCTAGCGCCAGAGAAGCCGGCAGACAAGACGTTCGAAGAGCTCAGTAAGTTGATCGGGGAACACTTTAAACCGGCGAGCAGCATGCACATGGCGAGACACCGGTTTTACATGCACCGGCGTCGAGAAGGGCAAAGCGTTCCAGACTTCGTGGCAGATCTCCGGCGACTGGCGAGCCTATGTAAGTTCACAGATGCATGCAGAGCGGAGATGCTGCGAGACTTTTTTATTGAGGGCATCGGGCACGCTGGGGTTTTTAGGAAACTAATTGAGACCAAATACTTGACCTTGGAAGCGGTGGCTATGATCGCCCAGACAATTATCTCAGGGGAGGAAGAGACCAGAATGATTTATGGCAAAAATCTTGGCTCAAATGCGGCAAACGACCAGGGAGTCAACATTGTTAACAAGGCACACAGTTCTCTAGGCAGATAAGGGCAATCAGACATGCCCCAGCATGCAGTCGAACCCAAAGAGGGAACTCAACAGAGACAATGGCTAGCTGAACGGCGATTCATGCCATCGCAATGGACAATGCGGCCAGTAATGGGGCCATCAACACCTGTTAATGGTGCGCTTAAGGACAGTCACAGAGACAGTCAGAGACGATCGACTGGTAATGGGACCTTTTGTTTACAACAACGGGGCCTCCAGCTCATGCTGGAGGTGTGGAGGCAAACACCCAGCCAGAGCTTGTAGGTATCAGCAATATACCTGCAGAAACTGCAACGTCAGCGGTCACTTGGCACGTATGTGCAGGAAGCCTGCAGCCAGGTTGATGTACGAGGAGGAAGGGCCCGTTGTAAGCCCTATGAGGCCAAATGAATACTGGGGGAAATTGCTGGAAGCTGAAGTTCAGCGAGTTCATGTGGAGCACGTATACAGTTCATATACTAGGACACCACCGATAATGATGAAAGTGCTCCTCAATGGCATCCCAGTATTAATGGAGCTAGACACGGGATCCAGCCAGTCCCTGATGAGTATCAAACAGTTCGAAAGGTTGTGGGTGTCCAAGGCCAGGAGGCCAAAATTATTACCGATTGATGCACTGCTACGGACATATACAAAGGAGATAATTCCGGTGCTAAGCAGCGCCATGGTAGTCGTGACCAACAAAAATTCGGAGAACAGGTTGCCACTCTGGATTGTCCCGGGGGACGGTTCTGCACTACTGGGGAGGAGTTGGCTGGCTGTCATGAACTGGAAATGGGGCGATGTCAATGCAAATTCTTCTGTGGAGCAATTATCAAGCTCACAGGTCCTGGACAAATTTGACTCATTATTTCAACCCGGATTGGCACTTTCATGGGGACCAAGCTCGTGATTCACATAAACCCAGACGCCAGGCCAGTACACCACAAGGCCAGAGCGGTGCCGTACGTGATGCAGGAAAAGATAGAAGGCGAATTGGACCGCCTGCTCAGGGAAGGCATCATCTCGCCAGTCGAATTCAGTGACTGGGCGAGCCCGATTGTGCCGGTGCTCAAGGCGGATGGGTCGGTCAGGATATGTGGCGATTACAAGGCCACCATCAATCGGGTGTCACTCCAAGACCAGTACCCTCGACCGAGAGCGGAGGACCACTTTGCGACGCTATCCGGTGGCAAACTTTTTTCAAAATTGGACCTGACCTCACCTTACATGACCCAGGAGCTGGCGAGTGAGTCGAAGAAACTGACCACCATCACGACACACAAGGGGTTGTTTGAATATAATAGATGTCCGTTCGGGATTCGTTCGGCCACCGCGATCTTTCAGCGAAATATGGAAAGTCTCCTCAAGTCGATTCCAAGGACAGTGGTTTTTCAAGACGACATCCTCATCGCGGGTCGCGATACTGATGAACACCTCTACAACTTGGAGGAGTTGCTACGCAGACTGGACCGGGTAGGGCTGCGACTGAAAAAGGTGAAGTGCATCTTCTTAGCACCAGAGGTAGAATTCCTGGGGAGGAGGGTAGCAGTAGACGGGATCAGACCTACTGCATCCAAAACGGAAGCGATCCAGAGAGCACCCAGACCCCGTAACACGACGGAGCTGCGTTCGTTCCTGGGGCTCCTGAACTATTTTGTCAACTTTCTTCCCAAATTGAGCACGTTGTTAGAGCCGCTACATGTGCTCCGACGCAAAGGTAGTGATTGCGTCTGCGGGGACAGCCAGGAAAGGGCTTTTGATAGAGCACGCAATTTGTTATGCTCCAACAAACTGTTAACATTATATGACCCGTGTAAGAAACTTGTTTTAACATGTGATGTGTCGTCCTATTGGGTCGGGTGTGTGTTGCAGCATATGAATGCCAATGGTTAGTTACAGCCGGTTGCTTATGCCTCCAGAAAGGGGCTACGGGATGGTAGAAAAGGAAGCGCTAGCATGTGTATATGCGGTAAAAAAAATGCACAAGTACCTGTTTGGCAGGAAATTTGAGCTGGAGACAGATCACAAACCCCTAACGTCCCTTTTGGCCAACAACAAGGCCATAAATGCGAATGCATCGGCCCAGAGGTGAGCACTTACGTTAGCCGCCTATGACTACACAATTCGGCACAGACCGGGTACTGAAAACTGCGCCGATGCACTCAGCAGGCTACCACTAGCCACCACTGAGGGGACAGCTGAGCATGGTACTGAGATGGTCATGGCTGTTGAAGCTTTCGAAAGCGAAGGCTCACTTGTGACAGCCCGTCAGATTAAAGTCTGGACAAATAAAGACCCACTACTGTCTTTAGTAAAGAAATGTGTCCTGAATGGAGACATTCTTCCCGCATCTAACCTGTCCAGTCCTGTCAGAATCTTATACGTTTCTATGAGATCCCCTCTCATCCTTCTAAACGCCAGTGAATAAAGGCCGAGTTGATCCAGTCTCTCCTCATATGACAGTCCAGCCATCCATGGAATCAGTCTGGTGAACCTTCGCTGCACTCCCTCAATAGCAAGAACCAAAAGGAGACCAAAACTGAACACAATATTCCAGGTGAGGCCTCACTAAGGCCCTGTACAACTGCAGTAATACCTCCCTGCTCCTTTATTCAAATCCCCTAGCTATGAAGGCCAACATACCATTTGCCTTCTTCACCGCCTGCTGTACCTGCATGCCAACTTTCAGTGACTGATGTACCATGACACCCAGGTCTCGTTGCACCTCCCCTTTTCCTAATCTGCCGCCATTCAGATAATATTCTGCCTTGTGTTTTTGCCCCCAAAGTGCATAACCTCACATTTATCCACATTATACTGCATCTGCCATGTATTTGCCCACTCACCTAACCTGTCCAAGTCACCCTGCAGCCTCTTAGCGTCCTCCTCACAGCTCACACCACCACCCAGTTTAGTGTCATCTGCAAACTTGGAGATATTACACTCAATTCCATCATCTAAATCATTAATATATATTGTAAATAGCTGGGGTCCCAGCACTGAGCCCTGCGGCACTCCACTAGCCACTGCCTGCCATTCTGAAAAGGACCCGTTTATCCCGACTCTCTGCTTCTTATCTGCCAACCAGTTCTCTATCCATGTCAGTACATTATCCCCAATACCATGTGCTTTGATTTTGCACACCAATCTCTTGTGTGGGACCTTGTGAAAAGCCTTTTGAAAGTCCAAATACACCACATCCACTGGTTCTCCCTTGTCCACTCTACTAGTTACATCCTCAAAAAGTTCCAGAAGATTTGTCAAGCAGGATTTCCCTTTCATAAATCCATGCTGACTTGGACCGATCCTGTCACTGCTTTCCAAATGCGCTGATATTTCATCCTTAATGATTTATTCCAACATTTTCCCCACTACTGATGTCAGGCTAACCGGTCTATAATTACCCGTTTTCTCTCTCCCTCCTTTTTTAAAAAGTGGTGTTACATTAGCTACCCTCCAGTCCATAGGCACTGATCCTGAGTCAATAGACTGCTGGAAAATTATCACCAATGCATCCACTATTTCTCGGGCCACTTACTTAAATACTCTGGGATGCAGACTATCAGGCCCTGGGGATTTATCGGCCTTCAATCCCATCAATTTCCCTATCACAATTTCCCGCCTAATAAGGATTTCCTTCAGTTCCTCCTTCTCACTAGACCCTCGGACCCCTAGTATTTCTAGGTTATTTGTGTCTTCCTTAGTGAAGACAGAACCGAAGTACTTGTTCAATTGGTCTGCCATTTCTTTGTTCCCCATTATAAATTCACCCGACTGCAAGGGACCTACATTTGTCTTCACTAATCTTTTTCTCTTCACATATCTATAGAAGCTTTTGCAGTCAGTTTTTACGTTTCCGGCAAGCTTCCTCTCGTACTCTATTTTCCCCCTCTTAATTAAACCCTTTGTCCTCCTCTGCTCCCAGTCATCTGGTTTGCTGCTTTTCCTGGCTAATTTGTATGCCTCTTCCTTGGATTTAACACTATCCTTAATTTCCCTTGTTAGCCATGGTTGAGCCACCTTCCCCATTTTATTTTTACTCCAGACAGGGATATACAATTGTTGAAATTCATCCATATGATCTTTAAAGATTTGCCATTGCCTATTCACCGTCAACCCTTTAAGTATCATTTGCCAGTCTAATCTAGCCAATTCGCGCCTCATACCGTCAAAGTTACCTTTCCTTAATTTCAGGACCCTAGTTTCTGAATTAACTTTGTCACTCTCCATCTTAATAAAGAATTCAAGTACATCCTCTGCCACAGTAGAAAGTCTACGGGCAATGTTCACCGCCCATGGTCTACCGGATGTCTTGGTCAGCAACAATGGCCCGTGCTTCATAAGCACTGAATTCCAGGACTTCATGGCAGGCAATGGAATCAACCATGTCAGAACGGCACCGTTCAAGCCGGCCTCAAACGGCCAGGCAGAGCGAGCAGTGCAGATAATCAAACAGGGGATGCTCAGAATCCAAGGGGGTTCCCTATAAAGCCGCTTATCATGCCTCCTGTTGGCCAATAGATCCCGACCACACTCGCTCACAGGGGTTCCACCCGCAGAGCTACTAATGAAAAGGACGCTCAAAACAAGGTTATCCCTTATACACCCCACCATGAAAGAAATTGTTGAGAGCAGGCGCCAGTCACAATGTGACCAACATGACAGGAATGCGAGGGCGCGATGTATTGATGTCAATGACCCTGTTTTTGTCCTTAATTACACTGCAGGGCCCAAATGGCTTGCAGAGACTGTGATTGCCAAAGAGGGGAATAGGGTTTTGGTAGTTAAACTTACCAATGGACAAATTTGCCGCAAACTCGTGGATCAAACTAAAACGAGGTTCAGCAACTCCATAGAAGAAGCAGAGGAAGAACACGATGTAGAGTTTACTCCACCACAGGTGACCGAACACCGGAACCAAAGGGAGGAGAGCCCAGTCACTGTGGGCAATCCGGACAGGCCTGAAGCACCGCTAACAGCAGACACTCAGGCCAGCGCCCAACAACCGGAGCCCCAACTCAGGCACTCTACAAGGGAGCGTAAACCACCAGAGAGACTCAACCTGTGATCCTAATAAGACTTTGAGGAGGGAGGTGATGTCATGTATTCAACTGTCATTGTAACCCATGTATAAGCTGACCTAAGTTGTATACCTTGAGAACACTGACCACAGGGGGCGAACTTGTGGGAGACACTCCTAACTTGGACTTTCCGGTGTAAAAGGAGAAGCTCCACCCACCGTCTGTCTCTTGAGGTCTCGGTAGTAAAGATAACTGGTCACAGAGTGATCTTTTCTCAAGTATGGGCCTCGTGTGCATTTATACTGTATAGTAAGGACATATTACTTTATATCCACTATATCTAGGCCTTTCATCATTTTATACACCTCAATCAGGTCTCCCCTCAGCCTCCTCTGTTCCAAAGAAAACAACCCCAGCCTATCCAATCTTTCCTCATAGCCAAAATTATCCAGTCCAGGCAACATCCTCGTAAATCTCCTCTGTGCCTTCTCTAGTGCAATCACATTTTTCCTGTAATGGGGTGAC
The DNA here is from genome assembly GCF_044704955.1 of Pristiophorus japonicus. Taxonomy (NCBI): domain Eukaryota; kingdom Metazoa; phylum Chordata; class Chondrichthyes; family Pristiophoridae; genus Pristiophorus; species Pristiophorus japonicus. The sequence goes on along the minus strand of NW_027254383.1, from coordinate 147,154 downwards.
CAGAACTGCACGCAGTAGAATCAAAGAAATTTACAGCACGGGAGGTGGCCATTTCGGCCCATCGTGTCTGTGCCGGCTGATCAAGAGCTACCCAGCCTAATCCCACTTTCCAGCTCTCGGTCCGTAGCCCTATAGGTTACGGCACTTCAGGTGCACATCCAGGTACTTTTTAAATGTGGTGAGGGTTTCTGCCTCTACCACCCTTTCAGGCAGTGAGTTCCAGACCCCCACCACCCTCTAGGTGAAGAAATTTCCCCTCAACTCCCCTCTAAATCTCCCCCCAATTACTTTAAATCTATGTGACTGGTTGTTGACCCCTCTGCTAAGGGAGGCAGGCCATTTTTAATTTCACCCTGCACTTTCTATACTTCTCTAAAGTTTCTGCAGTACTGAGCCCTCAGGATCTGCCATATGCCTCCCTTTTTTTCTTTATCCTACCCTGTATGTCCCTTGACATCCTGGGGGCTCTAGATTTGTTAATCCCATCCTTTTTCTTTAAGAGAACAGAGTTGCTCTGAGCCCTCCGGATCTCCCCCTTGAATGTCTCCCACTGCTCTGACACTGATTTACCATCAAGTAGCCGTTTCCAGTCCACTTTGGCTCAATCATAATCTCAGCTTATCTTAAGAACATAAGAACATAGGAAATAGGAGCAGGAGTAGGCCATTTGGCCCGTTGAGCCTGCTCTGCCATTCAATATTATGGCTGGCCTAGTCTTGACCTCAACTCCACTTTCCTGCCCGCTTCCCATAACCTCCAATGAGTACAGGCCCAACCTGCTCAACCTATCTTCATAAGACAACCGCTTTATCTTAGGAATCAACCTCGTGAACTGCCTCCAATGCAGGTATATCCCTCCTTAAATAAGGAGACCAAAACTGTACGCAGTACTCCAGGTGTGGTCTCACCAATACCCTGTACAGTTGTAGCAGGACTTCTCTGCTTTTATACTCCATCCCCCTTGCAATAAAGGCCAATATTCCATTTGCCTTTCTAATTACTTGCTGTACCTGCATGCTAACCATTTGTGTTTCATGTACAAGGACCCCCAGATCCCACTGTACCACAGCATTAAGATAGATTGTAAATATTTGAGGTCCCAGCACTGATCCCTGCGGCACCCCAATAGTTACAGTTTGCCAACCTGAAAATGAACCATTTATCCTGACTCTCTGTTTTCTATTAGTTAGCCAATCCTCTATCCATGCTAATATATTACCCCCAACCCCGTGAGCTTTTATCTTGTGCAGTAACCTTTTATGTGGCACCTTATTGAATGCCTTCTGGAAATCCAAATACACGACATCTACTGGTTCCCCTTTATCCATCCTGCTCGTTACATCCTCAAAGAACTCCAGCAAATTTGTCAAACATGATTTCCCTTTCATAAAACCATGCTGACTCTGCTTGACTGTATTATGATTTTCCAAATGTCCTGCTACTGCTTCCTTAATAATAGACTCCAGCATTTTCCCAATGACAGATGTTAGGCTAACTGGTCTATAGTTTCCTGCTTTCTGTCTCCCTCCTTTCTTAAATAGGGGCATTACATTTGCGGTTTTCCAATCTGCTGGGACCTCTCCAGAATCCAAGGAATTTTGGTAGATTACAACCAATGCATCCACTCTTTTTCAGCAGTCGAGGATGACTGACTTCCACACTGCGTTCTCAGGTGACTGATGAGACCAATGTGGTATCTAGACTCTGTCACAGGTGGGGCAGACGGTGGTTGGAGGGGCGGGTGGGTGAGGAGCTTGGGTTGTCGTGCGCTCCTTCCGCTGTTTGTACTTGGCTTCCACGTGCTCCCGGCAAAGAGACTCGAGGTGTTCGGCACCTTCTCGGATGCTTCTCCTCCACTTTGGCCGGTCTTGGGCAAGGGATTCCCAGGAGTCAATGGGGATATTGCATTTTTTCAAGGAGGTTTTGAAAGTGTCCTTGAAGCGTTTTCTCTGCCCTCCCGGGACTCACCTGCCGTGACGTAGCTGGGAGTAGAGTGCTTGTTTCGGGAGTCACTGCCACTGCCTTCAGCTGTCTAGGCCCCAAGCTCTGGAATTATCTCTCCAAACCTCTCCGCCTTTCCGTCTTTCTCTCTATCCATCCTTTTAGACCTTGCTAAAAACCTACCCCTTTAACCAACGTTTTGCTCAGCCGTTCTAATACCTTCTTTGGCTCAGTGTCAATTTATGTCTGATAACATTCCTGTGAAGCACTTTGCTACATTAAAGGTGCTATATAAATGCAAGTTGTTGTCTAATGAGGAAAGGTTGAGTAGGTTGAGCCTATACTTTGGAGTTGAGAAGAATGAGAGGTGAACTTATTGAAAGATATAAGATACTGAGGGGGTTTGATGGGGTGGATGCAGAGAGGATGTTTCCCCTCGTGGGGGAATCTAGAACTAGGGGACATAGTCTCAGAATAAGGGGTCACACATTTAAAACTGAGATGAGGAGAAATTTCTTCTCTCAGGGGGTTGTAAATCTGTGGAATTCTCTGCCCCAGAGAGCTGTGGAGGCTGGGTCAGTGAATATATTTAAGGTGGAGATAGACAGATTTTTGAGCGATAAGGGAGTGAAGGGTTATGGGGAGCGGGCGGGGAAGTGGAGCTGAGTCCATGATCGGATCAACCATGATCTTATTAAATGACGGAGCAGGCTCGAGGGGCCAAATGGCCGACTCCTGCTCCTATTAAACATAGAAAACATAGAAATATAGAAAATAGGTGCAGGAGTAGGCCATTTGGCCCTTCGAGACTGCACCACCATTCAATAAGATCATGGCTGATCATTCACCTCAGTACCCCTTTCCTGCTTTCTCTCCATACCCCTTGATCCCTTTAGCCGTAAGGGCCATATCTAACTCCCTTTTGAATATATCCAATGAACTGGCATCAACAACTCTCTGCAGTCGAGAATTCCACAGGTTAACAACTCTCTGAGTGAAGAAGTTTCTCCTCATCTCGGTCCTAAATGGCTTACCCCTTATCCTGAGACTGTCCCCTGGTTCTGGACTTCCCCAACATCGGGAACATTCTTCCTGCATCTAACCTGTCCAGTCCTGTTCGAATTTTATATGTTCCTATGAGATCCCCTCTCATCCTTCTAAACTCCAGTGAATACAGGCGCAGTACATCCAGTCTCTCCTCATATGTCAGTCCTGCCATCCTGGCATTCAGTCTGGTGAACCTTCGCTGTACTCCCTCAATAGCAAGAATGTCCTTCCTCAAATTAGGAGACCAAAACTGAACACAATACTCATGGTGTGGCCTCACCAAGGCCCTGTACAACTGCAGCAAGACCTCCCTGCCCCTGTACTCAAATCCCCTCAGTATGAAGGCCAACATGCCATTTGCCTTCTTCACCGCCTGCTGTACCTGCATGCCAACTTTCAATGACTGATGTACTATGCCACCCAGCTCTCGTTGCACCTCCCCTTTTCCTAATCTGCTGCCATTCAGATAATATTCTGCCTTCGTGTTTTTGCCACCAAAGTGGATAACCTGATATTTCTCATGTTTTAAGACTCTAGGATGCAGTCCATCAGCTCAAGGGACTTGTCCGCCTTTAGTCCTGTCATGTATGTATGCTTGGGGTTACTAGCCACCAGGGGGCGCCACTGTCGAAGGTCATTGGGCTGTACGCACGTGTGTGTGGGCCAGGTATATAAAGGAAGCTACCATGTAATGCGGGCACTTTGGGTCAGAATAAAGTTGAGCAAGGTTTGCACCTGAGTGAGTTTACAGTATTCAGTCTATCGAGTTATTACACACTTAACATTTGGTGACGAGGTAACTCAAGAACCTTCGCATGCAAAATGAGCACCGTTGAAATTCTGAAGATTTGTGCAGGGAGAGAACTGGTCGGATTTTATCGATCGCCTGGACCAGTACTTCGTGGCCAACAAAATGGAGGAAGCAACTGACGCAGTTAGACGCAGGGCGGTTTTTCTCACTGTTTACGGTCCAAAAATCTATGGCCTCATAAAGAATCTCCTCTCGCCTGCACATCCAACGTGACCGTCTCAAACCAGAAGAAGGCATCATCATCTCACGCTATCGATTCTACAAGCATGTTCATTCTGAGGGCCAAGTAGTGTCGGAATGCATCGCTGACCTAAGACGTCTTGCTGGACCATGTAAGTTCGAAGACGCTTTGGGAGACATGCTGTGAGATTTTTTTGTAATAGGAATCATCCACGAGGTGATCCTCCAGAAGTTGTTGGCTGCGGAGACGCTGGATTTAAGCAAGGCCATCGCGATTGCCCAAGCATGCATGATGACGAATGATAATTTAAGGCAGATATCATAGAAACACAGAAAATAGGTGCAGAAGTAGGCCATACGGCCCTTCGAGCATGCATCACCATTCAACATGATCATGGCTGATCATTCACCTCAGTACCCCTTTCCCGCTTTCTCTCCATACCCCTTGATCCCTTTAGCCGTAAGGGTCATATCTAACTCCCTCTTGAATATATCCAATGAACAGGCATCAACGACTCTCTGCGGCAGGGAATTCCATGGGTTAACAACTCTCTGAGTGAAGAAGTTTCTCCTCATCTCAGTCCTAAATGGCCTACCCCTTATCCTAAGACTATGTCCCCTGGTTCTGGATTTCCCCAACATTGGGAACATTCTTACCGCATCTAACCTGTCCCGTCCCGTCAGAATCTTATACGTTTCCATGAGATCCCCTCTCATCCTTCTAAACTCCAGTGTATAAAGGCCCAGTTGATCCAGTCTCTCCTCATATGTCAGTCCAGCCATCCCTGGAATCAGTCTGGTGAACCTTCACTGCACTCCCTCAATAACAAGAACATCCTTCCTTAGATTAGGAGACCAAAACTGAACACAATATTCCAGGTGAGGCCTCACCAAGACCCTGTACAGTTGCAGTAAGACCTCCCTGCTCCTATACTCAAATCCACTAACTATGAAGGCCAACATGCCATTTGCCTTCTTCACCGCCTGCTGTACCTGCATGCCAACTTTCAATGACTGATGAACCATGACACCCAGGTCTCGTTGCACCTCCCCTTTTCCTAATCTGCCACCATTCAGATAATATTCTGCCTTCCTGTTTTTGCCAAAGTGGATAATCTCACATTTATCCACATTATACTGCATCTGCCATGCATTTGCCCACTCACCTAACCTATCCAAATCACCCTGCAGCCTCTTAGCGTCCTCCTCACAGCTCACACCGCCACCCAGTTTAGTGTCATCTGCAAACTTGGAGATATTACACTCAATTCCTTCATCCAAATCATTAATGTATATTGTAAATAGCTGGGGTCCCAGCACTGAGCCCTGCAGCACCCCACTAGTCACTGCCTCCCATTCCGAAAAGGACCCGTTTATCCCGACTCTCTGCTTCCTGTCTGCCAACCAATTCTCTATCCATGCCAGTACATTACTCCCAATACCATGTGCTTTGATTTTGCACACCAATCTCGTATGTGGGACCTTGTCAAAGGCCTTTTGAAAGTCCAAATGCACCACATCCACTGGTTGTCCCTTGTGCACTCTACTAGTCCACTCTATTAGTCATCGAAGAGTCGGAGCTCCACGGCAAGTACTGTAAACAAGATTGTGTCATCGTATGGCAGAGCTGCTTATGGCAGGGCCTACTCAACTGCGTATGAGAAACCTGTAGCTGCTCAAAGTCCGGCAACTGGTACGAATCCAATTTCACCCTGTTGGCATTGTGGGGGCAATCATCGGCATCATCAGAGTCGTTTGAAACAGTACATCTGTAAAGGCTGTTCAAAAGTGGGGTATCTTCAGCGAACGTGTCCACAACTGAGCAAGCGTGCTGCGACTCACCACGTGGATGATGACGACCAATCCAGCGCGGGCCTGGATATGCAACCCGAGATACCTGAGGAGGATGTGTATGGACTGTATTCGTTCCTGACAAAGAGCCAACCGATAATGGTTAATGTGAAACTAAATGCCGTGCTGGTATCAATGGAATTGGACACAGGTGCGAGTCAGTCAATAATGAGCCAAAGGACACTCGACAAGCTGAGGCCTAAGTTGAGTCCAATCAATCTCAAGTTGCGAACTTACACCAAAGAACTCATACCAGTGATTGGCAGTGCAGTAGTCAAGGTGTCGTATGATGGTGTGGGTCATGATCTACCATTATGAATCGTTCCAGGAAATGGTCCAACGCTGTTCAGCAGGAATTGGCTCGAAAAAATCAAATGGAAATGGAACGATATCAAAGCGTTGTCAACGATGGATGACACTTCGTGTGTTCAAGTGCTGAGCAAGTTTCCCTCACTGTTTGAACCGGGCATTGGCAATTTCACGGGAGCCAAGGTGCAGATTCATCTGGACTCGGGTGCAAGACCCGTCCATCACAAAGCTCGGGCTATTCCGTACATGATGAGTGAGAAGGTCGAAATTGAGCTGGACAGACTCCAACGTGAAGGGGTCATATCACCGGTCGAATTTAACAAATGGGCCAGTCCCATTGTTCCTGCGTTGAAGAGTGATGGCATTGTCAGGATTTGTGGAGACTGCAAGGTTACGATTAACTGATTTTCGAAACAGGATCAGTACCCGTTACCGAAGGCTGATGACTTGTTTGCAACGCTAGCCGGTGGGAAGTCGTTCACTAAACTGGATCTGACGTCAGCCTATATGACACAGGAAATCGTCGACACATCGAAGAAACTTACGTGCATCAACACTCATAAAGGACTGTTTATCTACAACAGGTGTCCTTTTGGAATTCGCTCGGCTGCAGCCATATTTCAAAGGAACATGGAGAGTCTACTGAAGTCCGTTCCTAGAACCATCATGTTTCAAGATGACCTTCTGGTCACAGGTCGTGACACTGCCGAACACCTGAACAACCTTGAAGAGGTTGTACATCGTCTGGACAAAGTGGGACTCAGGCTGAAACGTTCCAAGTGCGTCTTCATGGCACTGGAAGTCGAATTTCTGGGGAGGATTGCTGCTGGTGGCATCAGGCCTACGGACTCAAAAACCAAGGCCATCAAAAATGCACCCAGGCCTCAGAATGTGACGGAGCTGCGTTCGTTCCTTGGTCTACTCAACTACTTCGGTAATTTCTTACCTAGATTGAGCACTTTATTAGAGCCACTGCACATGCTGCTCAGAAAAGGCAACAACTGGGTTTGGGGTGTGGCTCAAGATAGAGCCTTTGAGAAAGCTAAGAATCTGCTCTGTTCAAACAAGTTGCTGGTACATTATGATCCGTGTAAGCGTCTAGTATTGGCCTGTGATGCTTCATCATATGGGGTTGGCTGCGTGCTCCAAGAAGCTAATGAGTCGAGTAAACTACAACCTGTTGCGTATGTTTCAAAAAGTTTGTCAAAGGCGGAAAGAGTCTACAGCATGGTAGAAAAAGAAGCTTTAGCCTGCGTGTACGGGGTTAAAAAGATGCATCAGTACTTGTTTGGTCTTCGGTTTGAACTGGAAACAGATCACAAGCCACTCATTTTATTGGTTTCGGAAAACAAAGGTATCAATACCAATGCATCGTCCCACATCCAGAGGTGGGCACTGTTATGATCAGACTAACTCCACAAGACTGTATACTGTAAGCTCAAACTGTTGTGACATTGGTCTCTTTAATGTAACTCCAGAGTGCAGAAGCAGCATGGCAGACTGCCTTTTATACCTGCTTGCCCAGGGTGTGCAGGTGACCCTTGGGTCTCCCACAGGTGCGCACCCTGGTGATAAGTCTTACACATTGGTAATGTTTACATACATAACACCATTCCCCCCCAAAGTCTTATGTACAAGTTATTTACAAGTTGAGGCGATCCAGGGCTCTGCGTTCCCGGGTTGATCGACTGAGTTGAAGTCCTGGCCTGGGTGAGTGGGTCGGACCATTGCTGCACTGCAGTGTGGCTGGTCTGATCGGACTGTCGGGCACGGTGGGTTTATCCTCGTAGTTGACCGCGAGGTCGATTGCTAGTTGGGTGTGTCGGTGGATCAATGATGGTAATGTCCTCTTCAAACTGTTCTTGATTGTCAGTGAACCGCAGTTTGGTCTGATCCAAGTGCTTTCTGCACGTTTGTCCATTCAAAAGTTTGACAACAAACACTCTATTCCCCTCCTTGGCTAACACAGTGCCAGCAACCCATTTGGGACCATGACTATAATTAAGAACAAACACAGGGTCATTAACCACAATGCCACGTGATACAGCTGCGTGATCGTGGTACACGTTGTATCGGTGAAGCCGGGTTTCTACATGATCATTGAGATCGAGGTGGATTAAGGAGAGCCTGGTTTTGAGTGGTCTCTTCATCAACAATTCTGCCGGAGGAACCCCGGTGAGCGAGTGGGGTCGCGTGCGGTAACAGCAGAATCTGAGATAGCCGTCACATGTTTCAAGCTCTGCTTGATGATTTGGACAGCCTGTTCCGCTTGACCATTGGATGCGGGCTTAAATGGGGCAGACCTGACATGCTTGATGCCATTGTGGGTCATGAACTCGTTGAATTCCGAGCTGGTGAAACATGGTCCATTGTCACTAACAAGGACAGCGGGAAAACCATGGGTGGCGAAAATGGTCCGGAGGCTTTCAATAGTGGCAGTGGACGTACATGATGACATTATTATACATTCAATCCATTTAGAGTAAGCGTCCACTGCTACTAGGAACATCTTTTCTAGAAAGAGGCCAGTGAAATCTACGTGGACCCTGGACCACGGTTTGGAGGGCCATGACCACAGACTCAGAGGGGCCTCCCTTGGTGCATTGCTCAACTGTGAGCAAGTGTTACATTGGTATACGCATGACTCCAATTCCAAGTCAATGCCGGGCCACCAAACGTGTGACCTGGCGATAGCCTTCATCATGACTGTGCCTGGGTGGGTACTGTGTAGGTCGCGTATAAACATTTCCCTGCCTTTTTTTGACAAAACCACACGATTTCCCCCATAGGAGACAGTCCGAATGGATGGATATTTCATCCTTGTGTCGGTGGAACGGCTTAATTTCGTCTTGCATTTTCCCGGATACCGCCGACCAGCTCCCATTGAGTACGCAGCTTTTTACTAGTGATAGCACAGGGTCCTGGCCAGTTCAGGTCCTGATCTGGCGAGCCGTGATGGGTGACCCCTCGCTCTCAAAAGCATTCATTACAAGAAGCAAATCTGTGGGTTGTGTCATTTTCACCCCGGTGGTGGGCAATGGTAGCTGACTGAGGGCATCAGCACAGTTCTCAGTGCCTGGTCTGTGGCGGATTACATAGTCATACACAGATAACGTTAGTGCCCATCTTTGGATACGGGACGAAGCATTGGTGTTAATACCTTTGCTTTCTGAGAACAGCGAAATGAGCGGCTTGTGGTCGTTTTCGAGCTCGAACCGGAGTCCTAATAGGTATTGGTGCATTTTCTTAACCCCGTATACACATGTTAACGCTTCTTTCTCAACCATACAGTAGGTTCTTTCAGCCTTAGATAAGCTTCTGGACGCATATGCAACCGGTTGCAGTTTGCCTGACACATTGGCTTGCTGTAACACACAGCCGACCCCGTATGACGATGCATCACAAGCTAGTACTAAACGTTTACATGGATCATACAATAGTAACTTGTTAGAACATAGTAGGTTTCTGGCCTTGTTAAAGGCTGTCTCTTGAGATTTATCCCAAACCCTTGCGTAGCAATAAATGCAATGGTTCCAGCAAAGTGCTCAACCCCGGTAGAAAGTTACTAAAATAGTTGAGGAGCCCCAGGAACGAACGCAGCTCCGTCACATTCTGTGGTCTAGGTGCATTGTTGATGGCCTCCGTCTTGGAGTCCGTGGGTCTGATGCCGTCCGCCGCAATCTTTCTCCCCAGAAATTCGACCTCTGGTGCCAGGAAAACACACTTGGAGCGTTTCAGCCTGAGTCCCATTCTGTCCAGTCGCTTGAGAACCTCTTCCAGGTTGTGCAAGTGTTCGGTGGTGTTGTGGCCAGTGATCAGGATGTCATCTTGGAACACCATGGTGCGCGGAACCGATTTCAGCAGACTCTCCATGTTCCTCTGGAAGATGACCGCAGCCGAGTGAATCCCAAAAGGGGCATCTGTGGTATATGAACAGTCCTCTGTGCGTGTTGATGCACATCAATTCTTTCAAAGGTTCAGCCAGCTCCTGTCATGTAAGCAGAGGTTAGATCCAGCTTGGTGAACGACTTCCCCCCTGCTAGCGTTGCAAATAGGTCATCCGCTTTGGGTAGTGGGTACTGGTCCTGTAACGAGACTCGGTTGATCGTTACCTTGTAGTCCCCGCAGATCCTGACCGTCCCATCGCTTTTCAACAACGGAACAATTGGACTGGCCCACTCGACTGCCGATATAATCCCCTCTCATTGAAGTCTGTCCGGCTCGATCTCGACTTTCTCTTCTATCATGTATGGAACCGCTCAGGCCTTGTGATGAACGGGTTTTGCATCAGGGACAAGATGGATCTGCACTTTGGCGCCTGTGAAGTTGTTGATGCCTGACTCGAATAACAACGGGAATTTGTTTCGCACTTGGGCGCACGAGGCAGCATCCACTGAAGACAGTGCTTTGGTGTCATCCCAGTTCCATCAGATCTTTCCTCCAGCTTCTGCCGAACAGTGTTGGGCCATCGCCTGGTACAATCCATAGTGGTAAACCATGCACAGCTCCATCGTACAATACGTTCACTGCCGCACTGCCAATGACTGGTATGAGCTCTTTGGTGTAAGAGCACAGCTTGCTGTGGATCGGGCTTAGTTTTGGCCTTTGTGCCTTGTTGCCCCAGTTTCTCAAAAGCCTTCTGGCTCAGAATTGACTGACTCGCTCCCGTGTCCAATTCCATGGAAACTGGAATGCCGTTTAATTTGACTTTTAACATTATCGGAGGGCTTTTGGTGGTGAAGGTGTGTACCCCATACACTTCCTCTTCAGCCTCGGGTTGAGTTGCCTCTCTTACTCGTTCAGCGTGATCAGCACCGAATCGGTCATCTTCTGCCGACTCTGCCACGTGGAGAGTCGCAGCACGTTTACACATTCACTGGAGGTGCCCCATTGTTCCACAGCCCTTGCACACTTAGTGCTTGAATCGACATTGATGGACTCGATGATTACCCCCGCAGCGCAAACATGGTGCTAATGGATTCGCATTCACGCCCCACAGCGGACTCTGAGTCATCCTAGGTCTGGCCTCTGTGGGCGTGTGGCACCTGCCATGTACAGTTCTGCCTGCTAAAGGCGTTATTTTATGCACAGTATTTGCCGGTGAGCTTCGATGCTGCAATGATATCTGTTTAGAGTTATCGTTCTTGGACATGAAAGCCTGGGCTATCGTGATGGCCTTGCTCAGATCTAGGGATTCGGCAGACAGCAGTTTGCGAAGAATGACCTCGTGGCTGATTCCAAGCACGAAAAAGTCCCGCAACACTTCCCCAAAAAATCCAGCAAATACGCACGGTCCCGCAAGGCGTCTTAGGTCGGCGACATAGCTCGCCACGTCCTGGCCCTCGGAGCGATGGTGCGTGTAAAAGCGATACCTGGCCATCAAGATGCTCTCCTTCGGCTTGAGGTGTTCCTGAACCAGCGTGCACAACTCTTCATATGTCTTCTCCGTTTGTTTCGTCAGTGCTAGAAGATTTTTGATGAGGCTATATATCATGGACCCGCAAATGGTGAGAATCGCCCTGCGCTTGATCGCGGTTTCTTCCTTTTCCAGCACGTTAGCCACGAAGTACTGGTCAAGATGCTCAACGAAGGCTTCCCAATCATCACCCTCAACAAATCTCTCAAGAATACCAACCGCAGCCATGACCGCGTGAAAGTTTGTGATCTGTTACTCGTCGCCAATTGTTATGTTCAGAATAACTCCACAAGATTGTATATCGTAAGCTCAAACTGCTGTGACCTTGGTCTCTTTAATATAACTCCAGAGTGAGGAAGCAGACTGCCTTTTATACCTGCTTGCCCAGGGTGTGCAGGTGACCCTTGGGTCTCCCATGGTGGCAAGTCTTACACATTGGTAATGTTTACATACATAACAGGCGCTGACATTATCTGCCTATGATTATGTCATTCGCCATAGTCCTGGCACCGAGAATTGTGCCGATGCACTGAGCCGTCTGCCATTGCCCACACCGGAGGTGGAGATGCTTCAACCTGCAGACTACTGTTATTTATGGATGCTTTTGAGAGTGAAGGAACCCCCGTCACTGCTCAACAAGTTAAGACCTGGACCAGCCAGGACCCGATATTATCGGTTGTAAAACGTTGTGTCTTTAGTGGTGAATGGCCTGCTATACCTATGGAAATGTGTGATAAGACCAAACCTTACAACCATCTCAAAGACGAACTGTTCATTCAATCAGATTGTTTACTGTGGGGTAATCGTGTTGTTATGCCGAAGAAAGGCAGAGAGAAATTTGTACGTGATCTACACAGCACTCATCCTGGTATTGTCATAAGAACATAAGATAAGAACAGAAGAATTAGGAACAGGAGTAGGCCATCTAGCCCCTCGAGCCTGCTCCGCCATTCAATAAGATCATGGCTGATCTGGCCGTGGACTCAGCTCCACTTACCCGCCCGCTCCCCATAACCCTTAATTCCCTTATCATGAGGAAAGCCATCACCAGGTCTCACGTATGGTGGCCTGGAATTGAATCTGATTTGGAATCATGTGTGCATCAGTGCAACATTTGCATGCAGCTAAGCAAAATACCTGCGGGGGAGAATCGCCGCTGAGTCAATGATCGTGGCCATCTAAACCATGGTCCAGGATCCACATCCACTTTTCAGGTCCCTTCCTGGGAAAGATGTTTTTAGTTGTGGTGGATGCATATTCCAAGTGGATAGAGTGTATAATCATGTCATCCAGTACATCCACAGCTATCATTGAGAATCTCAGTGTCATGTTTTCCACTCATGGTCTGCCCGACATTGTTGTGAGCGACAACGGATCTCGCTTCACAAGTCTGGAGTTTCAAGAATTCATGAAACTCAATGTTATTAAACATGTGAGGTCAGCACTATTCAAACCTGCTTCTAAAGGTCAAGCAGAGCGTGCTGGCCAAACCATCAAGCAAAGTATGAAACGTGTAACTCAGGGTTCACTGCAGACTCGCTTGTCATGCATATTCCTTAGTTACAGGACAAGACCCCACATGCTTACTGGGGTCTCCCCTGCTGAACTATTGATGAAGATAGGTCTCAAGACCAAGCTCTCTCTCGTTCATCCTGATTTGAACGATCGTGTTGAAAACAGACGTCAAAATCAGCAGTGGTATCATGATCATGCTGCTGTGTCACGCGACATCTCTGTTAACGATCCTATATGTGCTAAATTATGGTCAAGGTCCTAAGTGGATCGCCGGTACTGTTAAGGCCAAGGAAGGTAACAGAGTGTTTATTGTCAGGCTCAAGAATGGGCCAACATGCAGGAAACATGTTGATCAGATAAAGCTGCGGCAGACCGATGAACTGGAACAAGTTGAGGAAGACACAATCAGTGACCAACCAACCTATATTCATTCATCAGAGGATTCCGCCATCATCAATGAATCTGGATTTTCAATCTCTGACATGGGCATTGCCAGTCCCATCAGATCGGCTACCCAGCCTCCAGTCATAATTGACTCACAACACTCGCCCAGAACTGGAGTTGAACTGAGACGATCAATTCGTGAGCGGAAAGCCCTGGACCGTCTTAACTTGTTAAAGACTGATACTAAGATCTTGAACATAAGAACATAAGAAATAGGAACAGGAGTAGGCCATACGGCCCCTCGAGCCTGCTCCGCCATTCAATAAGATCATGGCTGAAGGGGGATGTTGTCATGTATGTATGCTTGGGGTTACTAGCCACCGGGGGCGCCACTGTCGGAGGTCATTGGGCTGTATGCACGTATATGCGGGCCAGATATATAAAGGAAGCTACCATGTAATGTGGGCACTTTCGGCCAGAATAAAGTTGAGCCAGGTTTGCACCTGAGTGAGTTTACAGTATTCAGTCTATCGAGTTATTGCATACACAACATGTCCCATTAGTTTGCCTAGTACTTTTTCTCTAGTGATAGTGATTCTTTTAAGTTCTCCCCTCCCAATAGCCCTTTGATTATCAATTATTGAGATGCTGTTAGTGTTTTCTACCGTGAAGACTGAAACAAAATATTTGTTCAAAGTCTCTGCCATTTCCCTGGTCCCCGTTATTAATTCCCCAGTCTCATCCTCTCATCCTCTCATCCTCTCATCATCCTAAGGGATCAACGTTTACTTTAGCTACTCGCTTTCTTTTTATATACCTGTAGAAGCTCTTACTGTCTGTTTTTATATTTCTTGCTAGTTTACTCTCATAATCTATCCTCTTTCTCTTTATCATTATTTTAGTCGTCCTTTGCTGGTTTCTAAAAAATTCCCAATCCTCTGGCCTCCCACTATTCATCGCAACATTGTATGCCCTTTGATACCCTGCCTTATTTCCTTAGTTAGCCACGGATGGTTCATCCTTCTCTTAGAGTCTTTCCTTCTCACTGGAATATATCTTTGTTGTTCTACAGTCTTACTCTTTAATCTATTTTCCCAGTCCACTTTAATCAACTCTGACTTCATACCTTTGTCATTAATTTGAGACCGAGCTTTCTCACCCTCAAACTGAATTTGTAATTCTACCATGCTATGATCACTTTTCCCAAGAGGATCCTTCACTACGAGATCATTAATTAATCCGGTCTCATTTCACATTAACAGATCTAAAATAGCCTGCTCCCTGGTTGGTTCCACAACGTATTGTTCTAAGAAACCATCCCAAATATACTCTATGAACTCATCCTCAAGGCTACCTTTGCCAATTTGCTTTGTCCAATCGATATGAAGATTAAAATCGCCCATTGCGGTACCTTTCTTACAAGCCTTCATTATTTCTTGATTTATACTCTGTGCCACAGAGTGTCGACTGTTAGGGGGCCTATCGACCACTCACACCAGTGACTTCTTTCCCTTATTATTTCTTATCTCCACCCAAACTGATTCTATATCTTGATCTTCTGAGCCAATATCATTTCTCACTAATGCACTGATCCCATCCTTTATTAACAGAGATACCTTTTCCTTTCTGCCTATCCTTCCAAAATGGCAAACACCCTGAATATTCCGTTCCCAGCCTTTGCCAGCTTGCAACCCCATCTCTGTAATGGGCATCAGATCAGACCCATTTATTTTTATTTGTGCCGTCAACTCATCTATCTTGTTACGAATGCTATGTGCATTCAGATAAAGGGCTTTTAATTTTGTCTTTTTACCATTTTTCCCTACTCTGACCCAACTTTCTGATGCACTCTTATGTTTATATGCTCTGTCCATTCCTGTCACACTCTGGTTATCATTACCCCGATCACTACCCTTTGAACATGGTCCTGTCAAAACCAACACCTTGTTCCATCAGAGAGACAAGTACAAGGCCTCATGGCAACACCCTCGCTCCAAGCACGGGCATCTGCTCGACTACGTCATTGTCCAAGCGAGAGACCGCAAGGAAGTCTGCATCACTCACGCCAGGAGCTGACAACTGCTGGACGGACCACCGCCTAATCCATTCGATCATTTCCATCAATGTAGCCCTAAAACAGCGGCAGCAACAGAAACAATGCCGCAGGAATATCAACGCCAGTGCACTCAGAGACCCAGCTAAGAAAGCCCTATCCACCCAGCGCCTCGCTGCCAACCTGACGACTCCCAGTGACCCCGAGACACAGAGTGCCCACAGTACCTGGTCAGCCCTCAAGCTCTCCACAATCAGCACCTGCGAAGAGACGCTCGGTCACTCGACCAGGAAACACCAAGACTGGTTCGACAAGAACGACCAGGAGATCCAGGAGCTAATATGCCGCAAGCACAAGGCATTCTTGGACTAGAAACAGCAACACAACTCGAGGGCAAGAAAGCAGCTCGACAGACGTCTGAAGGCCGAGGTCCAACAGAAAACCCTGTGACCTAAAGAACAGGTGGTGGGTGGAGAAAGCGCAGGAGATCCAGCAGCTGGCCGACAACCACAATGTGTGAGGATTCTTCAGCGCTGTCAAGACCACCTACGGCCCAAGCACCCAAGGCCTTACCCCACTGCTGGCCAAGAACGGAGAGGTGCTCATCCAGGACAGAGAGACAGTCAGTGCCCGCTGGAAGGAGCACTTCGAGGATCTCCTCAACCGAGACTCTGTCTTCGACGTGAGTGTCCTCGACTCCATCCCACAGCATGCTACCCGCCACCCCCTCAGCACAACCCCAGCCCGGCACGAGGTTGAAAAGACCATCCGACAACTGAAGAACAACAAGGCCTCAGGAGCAGATGGAATCCCCGCTGAAGTACTAAAACATGGGGAGAAGCACTACTGGCGCGGATTCATGACCTCATCTCTCTTATCTGGAAGGGGGAGAGCGTGCCAGGAGATCTCAGAGACACTGTAATCGTGACCAGCTTCAAGAAAGGGGACAAGTCGACTGCGGTAACGACAGAGGAATCGCCCTGCTGTCGACCACCGGGAAAGTCATCGCAAGAATCCTCCTCAATCACCGTCTTCCTGTAGCTGAAGAACTCCTCTCAGAGTCGCAATGCGGATTCCGCCCACTAAGGGGCACAATGGATATTATCTTCACCACACAGCAGATACAAGAGAAATGTAGAGAACAGCACCAACCCTTGTACATGGCCTTCTTTGACCTCACAAAGGCCTTCAACGCTGTCAACCGCGAGGGTCTATGGAGTGTCCTCCTCAGATTTGGCTGCCCTCAAAAGTTTGACGCCATCCTCCGCCTGCTCCACGATGATATGCAAGCCACGATCCTGACCAATGGATCCATCACAGACCCAATCCATGTCCGGACTGGGTCAAGCAGGGCTGCATCATCGCGCCAACCCTCATCTCGATCTTCCGCACTGCAATGCTCCATCTCACCCTCAAAAAGCTCCCCACTGGAGTGGAGCTAATCAACAGAACAAACGGGAAACTGTTCAATCTCTGTCGCCTCCAGTCCAGATCCAAGGTCGTCCCATCCTCCGTCATCAAATTACAACACGCAGACGACGCTTACGTTTGTGCACTCTCAGAGGCCAAACTCCAAACCATCATCAGCACCTTCACCGAGGCATACGCGAGTCTGGGCCTTAAACTAAACATCCGTAAGACAAAGGTCCTCTACCAACTTGCCCCCACCACACAGCACTGCCCCCCCCCCGATTATCAAGATCCACGGTGCGGCCTTGGACAACGTGGACCACTTTCCATACCTCGGGAGCCTACTGTCAACAAGGGCAGAAGTTGAAGACGAGGTCCAACACCGCCTCCAGTGCATCAGTGCAGCCTGAGGAAGAGAGTGTTTAAAGACCAGGACCTCAAACCCGGCACCAAGCTCATGGTCTACAGGGATATAGTGATACCCGCCCTCCTATGTGGCTCATAGACATGGACTATGTACAGCGGGCACCTCAAAGCACTGGAGAAGTACCACCAATGCTGCCTCCGCAAGATCCTGCAAATCCATTGGCAGGACAGGCGTACCAATGTCAGTGTTCTCTCTCAGGCCAACATCCCCAGCATCGAGGCATTGACCACGCTCGATCAGCTCTGTTGGGCAGGCCACATTGTCTGCATGCCCGTTACTAGACTCACAAAACAAGCGAGCCCCGGGTGGGTGGAGGAAACGCTTCAAGGACACCCTCAAAGCCTCCCTGATAAAGTGCAACATCCCCACCGACACCTGGGAGTCCCTGGCCAAAGACCGCCCGAAGTGGAGGAAGAGCATCCGGGAGGGCGCTGAGCACCTCGAGTCTCTTTGCCGAGAGCACGTGGAAGCCAAGAAGGAGCACGCAGCAACCCAGGCCCCCCACCCACCCGTCCCTCCAACCACCGTCTGCCCACCTGTGACAGAGACTGTAGGTCCCGCATTGGACTTTTCCGTCACCTGAGAACTCGTGTTAGTGTGGAAGCAAGTCATCCTCGACTCCGGGGGGACTGCCCGAGAAGAAGAGACTACCCTGCACTATTTCCTTCTCATTTCTTTTTCACTTTTTAAATTTCCGCTCTCCTAATCAAAATTGGCTTTTCCCCAATTGAGAACTTTTATTCCTGGTCTATCTTGGTCCGTTTCTTCCAACATTTTCCCCACTGCTGATGTCAGACTAACTGGTCTATAATTTTCCGTTTTGTCTCTCCCTCCTTTTTTAAAAAGTGGTGTTCCATTAGCTACTCTCCAGTCCATAGGAACTGATCCAGAGTCGATAGACTGTGGATAAGCAATGGCAAACATTTAAAGATCACATGGATGAACTTCAACAATTGTACATCCCTGTCTGGAGTAAAAATAAAACTGGAAAGATGACTCAACCGTGGCTAACAAGGGAAATTAAGGATAGTGTTAAAGCCAAGGAAGAGACATATAAATTGGCCAAAAAAAGCAACAAACCTGAGGACTGGGAGAAAATTTAGAATTCAACAGAGGAGGACAAAGGGTTTAATTAAGAGGGGGGAAATAGAATATGAGAGGAAGCTTGCAGGGAACATAAAATCTGACTGCAAAATCTTCTATAAATATGGGAAGAGAAAAAGACTAGTAAAGGCAAACGTAGGTCCCTTGCAGTCAGATTCAGGTGAATTTATAATGGGGAACAAAGAAATGGCAGACCAATGAAACAAATACTACACGAAGGAAGATACAAATAACCTTCTGAATGTACTAGGGGACCGAAGGTCTAGTGAGAAGGAGGAACTGAAAGATATCCTTATTAGGTGGGAAATTGATGGGATTGAAGGTCGATAAATCCCTGGGGCCTGATAGTCTGTATCCAAGAGTACTTAAGGAAGTGGCCCTAGAAATAGTGGATGCATTGGTGATCATTTTCCAACAGTCTATCGACTCTGGATCAGCTCCTATGGACTGGAGGGTAGCTAATATAACACCACTTTTTAAAAAAGGAGAGAGAGACAAAACGGATAATTTCGACCGGTTAGCCTGACATCAGTAGTGGGGGAAATGTTGGAATCAGTCATTAAGGATGAAATAGCAGTGCATTTGGAAAGCAATGACAGGATCGGACCAAGTCAGCATGGATTTATGAAAGGGAAATCATGCTTGACGAATCTTCTGGAATTTTTTGAGGATGTAACGAGTAGAGTGGACAAGGGAGAACCAGTGGATGTGGTGTGTTTGGACTTTCAAAAGGCTTTTGACAAGGTCCCGCATAAGAGATTGGTGTACAAAATCAAAGCGCATGTTATTGGGGGTAATGTACTGACGTGGATAGAGAACTGGTTGGCAGACAGGAAGCAGAGAGTCGGGATAAACAGATCCTTTTCAGAATGGCAGGCAGTGATTGGTGGAGTGCCGCAGGACTCAGTGCTGGGACCCCAGCTATTTACAATATATATTAATGATTTGGATGAAGGAATAGAGTGTAATATCTCCAAGTTTGCAGATGACACTAAGCTGGGTGGCAGTGTGAGCTGTGAGGAGGACGCTAAGAGGCTGCAGGGTGACTTGGACAGGTTAGGTGAGTGGGCAAATGCATGGCAGATGCAGTATAATGTGGATAAATGTGAGGTTATCCACTTTGGAGGCAAAAACACGAAGGCAGAATATTATCTGAATGGCGGCAGATTAGGAAAAGGGGAGGTGCAACGAGATCTGTGTGTCATGGTTCATCAGTCATTGAAAGCGGGCATGCAGGTACAGCAGGCGGTGAAGAAGGCAAATAGTATGTTGGCCTTCATAGCTAGGGGATTTGAATATAGGAGCAGGGAAGTCTTAATGCAGTTGTACATGGCCTTAGTGAGGCCTCACCTGGAATATTGTGTTCAATTTTGGTCGCCTAGTCTGAGGAAGGACGTTCTTGCTATTCAAGGAGTGCAGCGAAGGTTCACCAGACTGATTCCCGGGATGGCTGGGCTGTCATATGAGGAAAGACTGGATCAACTGGGCCTTTATTCACTGGAGTTTAGAAGGATGAGAGGGGATCTCATAGAAACATATAAGATTCTGACGGGACTGGACAGGTTAGATGCGGGAAGAATGTTCCCGATGTTGGGGAAGTCCAGAAGCAGGGGACATAGTCTTAGGATAAGGGGTAGGCCATTTAGGACTGAGATGAGGAGAAACTTCTTCACTCAGAAAGTTGTTAACCTGTGGAATTCCCTGCCGCAGAGAGTCGTTGATGCCAGTTCATTGGATATATTCAAGAGGGAGTTAGATATGGCTCTTGCGGTTGGGGGGATCAGCAGGTATGGAGAGAAAGCAGGAAAGGGGTACTGAAGGAATGATCAGCCATGATCTTATTGAATGGCGGTGCAGGCTCGAAGGGCCAAATGGCCTACTCCTGCACCTATTTTCTATGTTTCTATGTTTCCATAACTACCCTGAATTCTGATCACTATCACCAAAACGCTCTCCCACTGATATCCCTTCCACCTTGAGTTCAGTGCAGGTCTCCTTTCTCTGAGTTCCGCTCTCAGTAGCTGAAGCTCGAACTCACCAGGTTTATATCCACACTTCTCTGCCAGTTCTTTTCATCAGCTACCCCAGCATTGTTGCAAACAATGTCCAACTGCTGGAACTTCTCCATCGTTTTCTTGAATGCATCTGCGAGAACAAAGGTCATTTAATATTTGAGCGAGTCAGAGCCCAGCCTCCCCCATAGGCCTGTCCCTGGGTCCCTGGGGCTGGGGCCTATGGCCTGGGTCTGGAGTGTTTGGGTGGGGAGCCCAGGCATGGGGGGAGCCACGGGGGGAGGGGAGCCCGGTGGGGGGGAAGGGGAGCCCGGGAGTGGGGGGGGGGGAGCCATGGTGGGGGGGGGGGCTCGATGAGGAGCTGTGAGGGGGGGGAAGGGAGAGGAGCCCGGGGGGCGGAAGGGAACCTGGGGAGTGGGGGAGGAGCCCGGGGGGGGCAGGGGGGAGGTGGAGAGATGTGGTGAAGGTGCTCCCACAGTGCTGTAAGTGAGGGGGTTCCAGTATTATGACCCAGCGATGATGAAGGAACGCGATATATTTGCAAGTCACTGGTGTGACTTGGAGGGGGACTTGGAAGCGGTGGTGTTCCCATGCACCTGCTGCCCTTCAGCTTCTAGATGGCAGAGGTCGTGCATTTGGGAGTTGGTCATAATCTCAGGATAAGGGGTCGGACATTTAGGACTGAGATAAGGAGAAATTTCTTCACTCAGAGGGTTGTGAAGCATTGGATTCTCTGCCCCAGAGGGCTGTGGATGCTGAATCAATGAATATAATTAACGCTGAGATCAATAGACTTTTGGACACTGAGGGAATTAAGGAATATGGGGATCGGGCGAGAAAGTGGAGTTGAGGTCGAAGATCAGCCATGATCTCATTGAATGGCGGAGCAGGCTCGAGGGGCCAAATGTCCGACTCCTTCTCCTATTTCTTATTTCATTGGAACAATCCGGATTAATGGCCAATCCTACCATACCTTTCAGTTGGTCATCAGACGTCACATCACAAGGGATGAACATGGTTTGCTTATCTCCATAGATCTTATCAAATTCAGACTTTGCTTCAAGGCCAACTGCTCTGTTAATATCCAATAGGCTGACCTGAAGTAAGCAATGAAACTCCTGTTAATGTGTGAGCTACGGGGCTTGTTAATGATTATTCAATGGTGTTATGGGGTCAGTTAATAGTTCAACACCCCGAAACACTAATTGTAGGGCAGAATATAAATCAAGAAATTAGAGGCGCATGTAACAAGGGTAATACAATAATCATGGGAGACTATAATCTACAGATAGACGGGGCAGACCAAATTTGCAGTAATAGTGCGGGGGACGAGTTCATGGAATGTATACAAGATGGTTTTCCAGATCAGTATGTTGAGGAGCCAATTGGGAACAGGCTATTTTAGATCCAGTAATGTGCAATGAGAATGGGTTAATTAATAACATTGTAGTAAAGGGGCTTTTAGGGAAGAGTGACCATAATATGATAGCATTTTATATTGAGTTTGAAAGTGATTAAGTTAAATCCGAAACTAGGGTCTGAAATCTAAACAAAGGAAACTACGTAGGTATGAGGGGAGAGTTGGCTAAGGTAGATTTGGGAAACTACATTAAAGGTATGATGGTAGACAAGCAATGGCTAGCATTTAAAGAATTAATACATAATTTACAACAAACATAGGTTCCTTTAGGGCTCAAAAAGCCCCACAGTAAAAGTGGTTCAACCTTGGCTAACAAGGGAAGTTAAAGATAGAATTCGATCAAAGGAAGAGGCTTATAATGTTGCCAAAAAGAGCAGTAAGTCTGAGGATTGGGAGGATTTTAGAATTCAGCAAAGGAGGACCACAAAACTGATAAAGAAAGATAGAAAAGAAAATGAGAGTAAATTAGCAAGAGACATAAAAACAGATTGTAGATGTTTCTATAGGTATGTAAATAGGAAGAGATTAGTGAAAGTAAGTGTAGGCCCATTAGAGGCAGAGACAGGAGAAATTGAATTCTTCACTCAGAGAGTTGTGAACCTGTGGAATTCCCTGCCGCAGAGAGTTGTTGATGCCAGTTCATTGGATATACTCAAGAGGGAGTTAGATATGGCCCTTACGGCTAAAGGGATCAAGGGGTATGGAGAGAAAGCAGGAAAGGGGTACTGAGAGAATGATCAGCCATGATCTTATTGAATGGTGGTGCAGGCTCGAAGGGCCGAATGACCTACTCCTGCACCTATTTTCTATGTTTCTATATTTCGATGAAATGGCAGAGACATTAAACAAATACTTTGTGTCTGTCTTCACGGTAGAAGACACAAAAAACATTCCGGAAATAATGGGGAACCAAGGTTGTAGAGAGAATGAGGAACTTAAAGAAATCAGTATAAGTAAAGACATAGTACTGGAGAAATTAGTGGGACTAGGTAGCGACAAATCCCCTGGACCCGATTACCTGCATCCCAGGGTTTTAAAAGAGGTAGCGGCAGAAATTAATCCCCTAGGTTCTAGAACAGTCCCCCAGGATTGGAAGATAGCAAACATAACCCCTTTATTTAAGAAAAATGGGGAGCTATAGGCCAGTTAACCTGACGTCAGTAGTCGGCAAAATGCTAGAGTTTACTATTAGGGACTGGGTAACAGGACACTTAGAAAATTGTAATATGATTAGGCAGAGTTAGCATGGTTTTATGAAAAAGAAAGGGAAATCGTGTTTGACAAATCTGTTAAGAGTTTTTTGAAAATGTAACATGTAGGATGTGGTGTATTTGGATTTTCAAAAAGCATTCGATAAGGTGCTACACAAGAGGTTATTACACAAAATTAGGACACATGGGATTGGGGGTAATATATTAACATGGATTGAGGATTGGTTAATGGACAGAAAGCAGAGAGTAGGGATAAACGGGTCATTTTCGGGTTGGCGGGCTGTAACTAGTGGGGTACCGCAAGGATCGGTGCTTGGGGCCAGCTATTCACAATCTATATCAATGACTTAGATGAAGGGACTGAGTGCAACATATTCCAAGTTTGCTGATGATACAAAGTTAGGTGGGAAAGTAAGCTGTGAGGAGGACACAGAGATCACGCAACCTCAGTACCCCATTCCTGCTTTCTCTCCACACCCCTTGATCCCTTTAGCCGTAAAGGCCACATCTAACTCCCTTTTGAATATATCTAACGAACTGGCCCCAACAACTCTCTGCGGCAGGGAATTCCACAGGTTAACCACTCTCTGAGAGAAGAAGTTTCTCCTCATCTTGGTCCTAAATGGCTTACCCCTTATCCTTAGACTGTGACCCCTGCTTCTGGACTTCCCCAACATCGGGAACATTCTTCCTGCATCTAACCTGACCAATCCCATCAGAATTTTATATGTTTCTATGAGATCCACTCTCACCCATTCTCTTCTCCCCCATGTGCTTATCGAGCTGCCTCTTAAATACGAGACTCCCTAAGCAATGTCTGCTCAAAGAGGTAGGTTTTAAGGAGTGTCTTAAAGGAGGAGAGAGAGGTAGAGAGGCAGAGAGGTTTAGAGAGGGAGTTCCGGAGCTTGGGGCCCAGGCAACAGAAGGCACGGCCACCGATGGTGGAGCGATTATAATCAGGGATGGTCAGGAGGGCAGCATTAGAGGAGCGCAGACATCTCGGGGGGTTGTGGGGCTGGAGGAGGTTACAGAGATAGGGATGAGAATTTTGAAATCGGGGTGTTGCTTAACCGGGAGCCAATGTAGGTCAGCGAGCACAGGGGGTGATGGGTGAGCGGGACTCGGTGTTAGTTAGGACACGGGCTGCAGTGTTTTGGATCTTCTCAAGTTTACGCAGGATAGAATGTGGGAGGCCAGCCAAAAGTGCGTTGGAATAGTCAAACCTAGAGGTAACAAAGGCACGTCTGAGGTTTTAAGCAGCGGATAAACTGAGGCAGGGGCGGAGATGGGCAATGTTACGGAGGTGGAACTAGGCGGTGTTAGTTAATCCGCGGATACGTGGTTGGAAGCTCATTTCAACGTCAAATATGGCACCAAGGTTGCGAACAGTGTGATTCCGCCTCAGACAGCTGTTGGTATAGGGATGGAGTTGACGGCTAGGGAACGGAGTTTCTAGCGGGGACCAAAAACAATGGCTTTGGTCTTCCCAATATTTAATGAAGATTGTAACACATGGTACAGTCACACAGTACGTCACACACGGTACGTCACATACAGTATGTCACACACGGTACAATCACACAGGGTACGTCACACACGGTACAGTCACGCACAGTACATCACACACAGTATGTCACACACAGTACGTCACACACAGTATGTCACACACGGTACAATCACACAGGGTACGTCACACACGGTACAGTCACGCACAGTATATCACACACAGTACGTCACACACAGTATGTCACACACGTTACGTCACACACGATATGTCACACACGGTACATCACACACAGTATGTCACACATGGTACAATCACACAGGGTACGTCACACACGGTACAGTCACGCACAGTATATCACACACAGTATGTCACACACAGTATGTCACACACGGTAAGTCACACACGGTACATCACACACAGTATGTCACACACGGTACAATCACACAGGGTACGTCACACACGGTACAGTCACGCACAGTATATCACACACAGTATGTCACACACAGTATGTCACACACAGTATGTCACACATGGTACGTCACACATGGTACGTCACACACGGTATGTCAAACACGGTGCATCACACACGGTATGTCACACACGGTACATCACACACGGTACATCTCTCACACACAGTACATCACACATGGTACCGTCACACACGGTACGTCACACATAGTACGTCACACACGGTACGTCACACACAGTACGTCACACACAGTACGTCACACACGGTACCATCACACACGGTACGTCACACACAGTACGTCACACACGGTACATTACACACAGTACAGTCACATACAGTACTTCACATTCAGTACGTCACACACAGTACGTCACACACAATATGTCACACACAGTATGTCACACACAGTACGTCACACACAGTATGTCACACATAGTACGTCACACACAGTATGTCACACACGGTACTTCACACACGGTACGTCACACACAGTACAGTCACACACAGTATGTCACACACGGTACAGTCACATACAGTATGTCACACACGGTACAGTCACATACAGTACATCACACACAGTACGTCACACATGGTACCGTCACACATATAAGGACATAAGAACATAAAAAATAGGAGCACGATATTTGGCCCCTCGAGCCTGCTTCGTCATTCAATAAGATCATGGCTAATCTGATCATGGACTCAGCTCCACTTCCCTGCCCACTCCCTATAACCCTTTACTCCCTTATCGCTCAAAAATCTGTCTATCTCCGCCTTAAATATATTCAATAACCCAGCCCCCATAGCTCTCTGGGGCAGAGAATTCCACAGATTTACAACCCTCAGAGCAGAAATTCCTCCTCATCTCAGTTTTAAATGGGCGGCCCCTTATTCGAAGACTATTTCCCCTATGAGTGGAAACATCCTCTCTGCATCCACCTTGTCGAGCCCCTTCATTATCTTATATGTTTCAATAAGATCACCTCTCATTCTTCTGAACTCCAATGTGCATAGGCCCAACCTACTCCACTTTTCTTCATTAGTCAACCCCCTTGTTATGTCTTTAGTACTCTTATGATTGACTCCACGAGGTCATATCTCGGGAGCCTCTTATCAACAAAGGCAGACATTGATGCGGAGATTCAACATCGCCTCCAGTGCGCCAGTGCAGCCTTCGGCCGACGGAAAAGAGTGTTTGAAGACCAGGCCCTCAATCTGCCACCAAACTCATGGTCTACAGGGCTGTAGTAATACCCGCCCTCCTGTATGGATCTGAGGCATGGATGATGTATAGAAGGCACCTCAAGTCGCTGGAGATATATCACCAACGATGTCTCCGCAAGATCCTGCAAATCCCCTGGGAGGACAGGCACACCAACATCAGTGTCCTCGACCAGGCTAACATCCCCAGCATTGAAGCACTGACCACACTCGATCAGCTTCGCTGGGCAGGCCACATAGTTCGCATGCCAGATACGAGACTCCCTAAGCAAATGCTTTATGCGGAGCTCCTTCATGGTAAACGAGCCAAAGGAGGACAGTGGAAACGTTATAAGGACACCCTCAAAGCCTCCCTGGTAAAGTGCGACATCACCACTGACACCTGGGAGACCCTGGCCATAGACCGCCCGAGGTGGAGAAAGTGCATCTGGGAGGGTGCTGAGCTCTTCGAGTCTCAACGCAAAGAGCGTGAAGAGGCCAAGCGCAGGCAGCGGAAGGAGTGCGCGGCAAACCAGCCCCACCCACCCCTTCCTCCTACGAATGTCTGTCCCACCTGTAACAGGGTCTGTGGCTCTCATATCGGACTGTTCAGCCATTAAAGAACTCACTTTGGGAGTGGAAGTAAGTCCTCCTCGATTCTGAGGGACTGCCTATGATGATGACACCAATGACATCATCCCAGTCGTTGGTCGTGTGAATGTAAAGGTACTCCCTGATGCCGCGGTGCACAAGTTACCTTTGTGGATTGTTGCAGGTGATGGACCAACGCTGCTCGGCAGAAGGTGGATGGAGAAGATCCAGTGGAAGTGGGAAGATTTCACTCCTCCAGCGATCGAAGCTCTCTGCGCTCAGAGGCAAAGCAAGCCCTCACCTGAGGGTGGACCCAGAACCGATGAGCTGACCAACACGGCACCCGAGACACAGACCGCTCAGCACGACTGCGGGGAGATGACCCAGCTGAGACGCCCCGAACCCATCTTCCAGGCTCCAGTGGCAGGACTCAGGAGGGAGAAAATCAGATCCAGGAGTGACTTCCCAACTGCGGAGGCAGAACCCTGGGAGAAGAGGATCACAGCAGTCGACATCGTGGACGAAGAAACGATGGCACTCGAACCACGAGGCGACGCGCTGCAGACAAAGATGGCCACGACCAGACCACGAAGTGCAGCGCTGATGGAGCAACACGTGACACCCAGGGCATGGTATCACTACCGGTGCCTCTGCCCTGCTCAGGTCGCTTGCCTCGCAGCTCGTGTGTGTTGGCTGCTTGTGGCCACACTTCCTGGTGCCTGACTCTGGTCCCCGGGACGCAGGCTAAAGGATTGGGTAGCTGTGGACCTGTGTGCACCCGACGGGTGTCTGCCGCTGCATTGGCTGAGTGCAGTGGGAATCCTGCATCGCACAGCCCCACAGGGGTGGGTGGGGCTGGTTTGCTGCGCGCTCCTTCCGCTGCCTGCGCCTGACCTCTTCACGCTCGCGGCGTTGAGATTCAAAGAGCTCAGCGCCCTCCCGGATGCACTTTCTCCACCTCGGGCGGTCTTTAGCCAGGGACTCCCAGGTGTCAGTGGTGCTGTCGCACTTTACCAGGGAGGCGTTGAGGGTGTCCGTGTAACGTTTCCGTTGCCCACCTTTGGCTCATTTACCATGAAGGAGCTCTGCATAGAGCAATTGCTTCGGGAGTCTCGTATCTGGCATGTGAACTATGTGGCCTGCCCAGCGAAGCTGATCGAGTGTGGTCAGTACTTCAATACTGGGGATGTTGGCCTGGGCGAGGACACTGATGTTGGTGCACCTGTCCTCCCAGGGGATTTGCAGGATCTTGCGGAGACATCGTTGGTGCTATATCTCCAGCGACTTGAGGTGCCTTCAATACATCGTCCATGCCTCTGATCCATACAGGAGGCTGGTTATTACTACAGCCCTGCAGACCATGAGCCTGGTAGTAGATTTGAGGGCCAGGTTTTCGAACACTCTTTTCCTTAGACGGCCGAAGGCTGCACTGGTGCTCTGGAGGCAATGTTGAATCTCCGCATTAATGTCTGCTTTTGTTGATAAAAGGCTCCCGAAATATGGGAAATGGTCCACGTTGTCGAGGGCCGCTCTGTGAATCTTGATGACTGGGGGGCAGTGCTGTGCGGCGAGGACAGGCTGGTGGAGGACCTTTGTCTTACGGATGTTAAGCGTAAGGCCCATGCTTTCATATGCCTCAGTGAATACATTGACTATATCCTGGAGTTCAGCCTCAGAATGTGCACAGACGCAGGCGTCGTCCACGTACTGCAGCTCAACGACAGAGGTTGGGGTAACCTTGGACCTGGCCTGGAGATGGCGTAGGTTAAACAGCTTCCCACTGGTTCTGTAGTTTAGTTCCACTCCAGCGGGGAGCTTGTTGACTGAGGTGGTGCACATGGCAGCGAGGAAGATTGAGACGAGAGTTGGAGCGATAACGCAGCCCTGTTTAACCCTGGTCCGGAGTCGGATTGGGTCTGTAATGGATCCGTTGGTAAGGATCACGGCCTGCATGTCATCGTGGAGCAGGCGAAGGATGTTGACAAACTTTTGGGGGCATCCAAAACGGAGGAGCACGCTCCATAGACCCTCACGGTTGATAGTGTCAAAGGCCTTTGTAAGATCGAAAAAGGCCATGTATAAGGGCTGCCGCTGCTCCCTGCATTTTTCCTGCAACTGTCGCACTGCAAAGATCGTGTCTGTTGTGTCCCGTAGGGGACGAAATCCTCATTGCGATTCCGGGAAGAGCTCCTCGGCCACAGGGAGAAGACGGTTGAGGAGAACGCTAGCGACAACCTTCCCAGTGGCTGATAGCAGGAGATTCCCTGTAGTTGCCGCAGTCGGATTTGTCCCCTCGTCAGACAGGAAGCAAAGAGTAGGAGTAAATGGGTACTTTTCAGAATGGCAGGCAGTGACTAGTGGGGTACCACAAGGTTCTGTGCTGGGACCTCAGCTGTTTACATTGTACATTAATGATTTAGACGAGGGGATTAAATGTAGTATCTCCAAATTTGCGGATGACACTAAGTTGGGTGGCAGTGTGAGCTGCGAGGAGGATGCTATGAGGCTGCAGAGTGACTTGGATAGGTTAGGTGAGTGGGCAAATGCATGGCAAATGAAGTATAATGTGGATAAATGTGAGGTTATCCAGGTTTGGTGGTAAAAACAGAGAGACAGACTATTTTCTGAATGGTGACAGATTAGGAAAAGGGAAGGTGCAACGAGACCAGGGTGTCATGGTACATCAGTCATTGAAGATTGGCATGCAGGTACAGCAGGCGGTTAAGAAAGCAAATGGCATGTTGGCCTTCATAGCGAGGGGATTTGGGTACAGGGGCAGGGAGGTGCTGCTACAGTTGTACAGGGTCTTGGTGAGGCCACACCTGGAGTATTGTGTGCAGTTTTGGTCTCCTAACTTGAGGAAGGATATTCTTGCTATTGAGGGAGTGCAGCGAAGGTTCACCAGACTGATTCCCAGGATGGCGAGACTGACCTATCAAGAAAGATTGGATCAACTGGGCTTGTATTCACTGGAGTTCAGAAGAATGAGAGGGGACCTCATAGAAATGTTTAAAATTCTGATGGGTTTAGACAGGTTAGATGCAGGAAGAATGTTCCCAATGTTGGGGAAGTCCAGAACCAGGGGTCACAGTCTAAGGATAAGGGGTAAGCCATTTAGGACCGAGATGAGGAGAAACTTGTTCACCCAGAGTGGTGAACCTGTGGAATTCTCTGCCACAGAAAGTTGTTGAGGCCAATTCACTAAATATATTCAAAAAGGAGTTAGATGTAGTCCTTACTACTAGGGGGATCAAGGGGTATGGCGAGAAAGCAGGAATGGGGTACTGAAGTTGCATGTTCAGCCATGAACTCATTGAATGGCGGTGCAGGCTAGAAGGGCCGAATGGCCTACTCCTGCACCTATTTTCTATGTTTCTATGTTTAAAGATGGTCACGATCACTACAGGTCTGAGATCTCCCGGCATGCTCTCCTGCGGTCATGTATCCGCGCCAACAGCGCCTCTCCGCCATACTTTAGCGCCTCAGCAGGAATTCCATCCGCTCCCGTAGCCTTGTTATTCTTGAGCTGTTTTATGGCTTTGCCTACCTCTTGCAATGTTGGGGTTTCACTGAGGTGGTGGCGGGTCGCATGCTGCGGGATGGAGTTGCGAACACTCGATCAAAGGCAGAGTCTCGATTGAGGAGATCTTCGAAGTGTTCCTCCAGCGGGCCCTGACTGCCTCGGTGTCCTTGATGAGTGCTTCCCCATTCTTGGCCAGGAGCGGGGTGGGGCCTTGGGAATTTGGACCGTAGGTGGCCTTGACTACGATGAAGAATCCTCGTATGTCGTGGCTGTCGGACGGTTGTTGTATCTCCTGTGCTTTCTGTTGTGTATCTATAAAGCATGCACTCCCATGTTCCGCCACCAGGGAGCTCATCCCCTGAAGTCCCAAGGGATCCCAGCATCCCTTGGGAGCACTGTATATAGGCCGGCACCTATGGCCTGTTCCTCACTCTGGAGCATCTTATTAAAGACTGAGGTCACTGTTACTTTAACCTCCCTGTGTGTACCTTCATCTGTGTTAGGAACACAATAACTGGCGACGAGAATACGAATCCAACGCAAAGATGCAGCAAACTATGGGCATCCTGGAGAAGTTCTCGGAGGGTGAGGACTGGGAAGCCTATGTCGAACGGCTAGACCAGTACTTTGTAGCCAACGAGCTTGACGGAGAAGGAAGCGCTGCAAAAAGGAGAGCGGTCCTCCTCACAGTCTGCGGGGCACCGACCTACAGCCTCATGAAGAATCTTCTGGCTCTGGTGAAACCCACAGATAAGTCGTATGAGGAGCTGTGTACACTGGTTCGGGAGCATCTTAACCCGAGGGAGAGCGTGCTGATGGCGAGGTATCGGTTCTACATGTGCCAGCGATCTGAAGGTCAGGAAGTGGCGAGCTACGTCGCCGAGCTAAGGCGACTTGCAGGACAATGTAAGTTTGATGGCTACCTGGAGCAAATGCTCAGAGACTTTTTTGTACTGGGCATTGGCCACGAGACCATCCTACGAAAACCTTTGACTGTAGAGATATGGACCCTCAGTAAGGCCATTGCGATAGCACAGGCGTTTATGTCCACCAGTGATAACACCAAACAAATCTCTCAGCACACAAGTGCGAGCAATGTTCATAAATTAACTGGAACTGTGTTTGCGAGCAGAAATGTAGAGGGCAGAAACCCACGAGTCTGCAACTGCCAGCAGGCTTCAGGTGACCCAGATGACTCAGAATCTCCAACAAAGGATGAATGCAAGGCAAGTCACACCTTGTTGGCGTTGTGGAGGCTTCCATTCAGCCTATTCATGCCGCTTCAAAGGGTATGTTTGCAAGAGCTGTGGAACAATGGAGCACCTCCAACTAACTTGCAAGCGAGCTGCAAGCTCTGCAAAACCTGCTAACCACCACGTGGCAGAGGAAGATCGGTCCATGGTGGATCAAAGCAATTTCGAGCCTCAGAGAGAGGAGGCAGATGCTGAAGTACACTGGGTGCACACACCTTCGGCGAAATGTCCGCCTATAATAATAAACGTAAAATTGAATGGCTTACCCGTAGCCATGGAACTGGACACTGGCGCTAGCCAATCCATCATGAGTAAAAAGATGTTTGAGAGACTGTGGTGCAATAAGGCACTCAGACCAGCCCTGCGCCCCATCCACTCGAAACTCAGAACACACACCAAAGAGCTTATCACTGTCCTGGGCAGCGCCATGGTCAAGGTCACCTACGAGGACACGGTGCGTGAACTGCCACTCTGGATTGTCCCGGGCGATGGCCCCACACTGCTTGGAAGGAGCTGGCTGGGCAAAATCCGCTGGAACTGGGATGATATCCGAGCGCTATCACATGACAATGAGGCCTCATGTACCCAGGTTCTTAACAAATTTCCTTCCCTTTTTGAGCCAGGCATTGGAAACTTTTCTGGGGCGAAGATGCAGATCCACTTGGTCCCAGAGGCACGACCCATTCACCACAAGGTGCGAGCGGTACCTCACATGATGAGGGAGAGAGTGGAAATCGAGCTGGACAGGCTGCAACGCGAGGGCATCATCTCTGATAGAGAATTCAAGCTCTGCAGCCTGGCTGCAGTTTTGAAAAAACACAGAGCACATTGCATTAAGTCATCAATCAACTTGACATTTTAGGACCTTGGGTAGCGAGCCAATTAAAGGTTAAAAGACTATCAATTGAGCCAATAAGGTCAAAGAAGGCGAGTTCTTTTCTGTAAATTGAACCAGGTATAAGTACAGCCATTTTGGTCATGTGGTCTCAGAAGGACAAAGGCCTGGCTTAAAGCCAGAAGCGTGTTGCTGCTACCAGAATAAAGTTACATTAAAACTACAATCAGAGTTCGTATTTCATTGGAAATTAAGAGATCTAACAATTTTGGCGTCACGAACACGATCGCTGAGGGAAGAAACTGAATTTTGGACATCGGACCTACATACTGAGGTAAGGACTCCTCTTTATAAAAGTCCTCGGTCAAAAGTCTAAATTCGCCTCTCCTGCTCCGCGATTCCGAAAGCCTCCGGTTTGCGAACCCTCCGGTTGGTAGTCGGCTCGAGGTCCCATCGACGTCTAACTTCGGCGGTGTGTTAGTTAATTAATCACCGACCCACTGATCGGCTGGAAAGCCGACGACTCGAGACCCCAGTAAAGAAATCAGTATTTTGGCAGCAGGAGATAAGAGCAAAGAATTGCCTACAACTGTTAAAGGTGGGCAGGCACCACCTGAAGTTTCGCTAGATTTAATTCTCGAACAGTTGAAAGAATACATAGAGCAACAATTCAACTTATCTAAAGCCTGTATTAAGATCGAACAAAAGTATGGAACCTCCAAAGGACAATGGTCCTTGGACGAGATTAAAAGGGTCTGGGGAAAAACGACCCGTATGAAAAATAAAGAGCGAACTAGATGGTCCCTAGCCGTTATGGGCCAGATCCGAAACCGGAATGAAATTATAATGCGTTCCCAACATGATCGAGAACTGACCAGTACAAAGGACCAATTGCAAAGGAGAGAGGCGGGAGTCGAGAGAGGCAGCGGCCTATAAAAGGCTCAGCAGTCCGGGGAGCGTCGAGAGAGGCGGGAGTCGAGAGAGGCAGCGGCCTATAAAAGGCTCAGCAGTCCGGGGAGCGTCGAGAGAGGCGGGAGTCGAGAGAGGCAGCGGCCTATAAAAGGCTCAGCAGTCCGGGGAGCGTCGAGAGAGGCGGGAGTCGAGAGAGGCAGCGGCCTATAAAAGGCTCAGCAGTCCGGGGAGTCGAGAGAGGCGGGAGTCGAGAGAGGCAGCGGCCTATAAAAGGCTCAGCAGTCCGGGTACCAGTGCAGCTCCAGCTGAGAGAAGTCAAAAAAGAAGTAGAAAGAAATCAAAAGGTGACGTCACAGCCAACGTGGTAAGTGATTGGCTGCTGATTGGTGAGTAGTTTTTCTTTTTCTTTATTAGTCAGTAACTTTTAACATTGTTGTTGGCAATTTAAGTGTATCTAAGGGTGAAGTCATGGCAGGACAGCTCGGTCATGTGATATGCTCCTCCTGTACCATGTGGGAACACGGGGACAACACCAGTGTCCCTGACGACTACATGTGCGGGAAGTGTGTCCACCTCCGGCTACTGACGGTCCGCGTTGCGGAGTTGGAGCTGAAGGTGGATTCACTCTGGAGCATCCACGATGCTGAGAATGACGTGAGTATCACGTGTAGCGAGTTGGTCTTACCGCAGGAGAAGGGTCCACAGCCAGCGAGGGAATGGAAGACCAGCAGGAAGAGTAGTGCAAGGAAGGTAGTGCAGGGGTCCCCTGTGGTCATCCCACTGCAAAACAGATACACTGCTTTAAGTGCTGTTGAGGGGGATGACTCATCAGGAGTGGGCAGCAGCAGCCAAGTTCATGGCACCGTGGCTGGCTCTGTTGCACAGGAGGGCAGGAAAAAGAGTGGGCGAGCGATAGTGATAGGGGATTCAATTGTAAGGGGAATAGATAGGCGTTTCTGCGGCCGCAACCGAGACTCCAGGATGGTATGTTGCCTCCCTGGTGCAAGGGTCAAGGATGTCTCAGAGCGGGTGCAGGACATTCTAAAAAGGGAGGGAGAACAGCCAGTTGTCGTGGTGCACGTTGGTACCAATGACATAGGTAAAAAAAGGGATGAGTTCCTACGAAATGAATTTAAGGAGCTAGGAGCTAAATTAAAAAGTAGGACCTCAAAAGTAGTAATCTCGGGATTGCTACCAGTGCCACGTGCTAGTCAGAGTAGGAATCGCAGGATGGCTCAGATGAATACGTGGCTTGAGCAATGGTGCAGCAGGGAGGGATTCAAATTCCTGGGGCATTGGAACCGGTTCTGGGGGAGGTGGGACCAGTACAATCCGGACGGTCTGCACCTGGGCAGAATCGGAACCAATGTCCTCGGGGGAGTGTTTGCTAGTGCTGTTGGGGAGGAGTTAAACTAATATGGCAGGGGGATGGGAACCAATGCAGGGAGACAGAGGGAAACAAAAAGGAGGCAAAAGCAAAAGACAGAAAGGAGATGAGGAAAAGTGGAGGGCAGAGAAACCCAAGGCAAAGAACAAAAAGGGCCATTGTACAGCAAAATTCTAAAAGGACAGAGGGTGTTAAAAAAACAAGCCTAAAGGCTTTGTGTCTTAATGCAAGGAGTATCCGCAACAAGGTGGATGAATTAACTGTGCAAATAGATGTTAACAAATATGATGTGATTGGGATTACGGAGACGTGGCTCCAGGATGAGCAGGGCTGGGAACTCAACATCCAGGGGTATTCAACATTCAGGAAGGATAGAATAAAAGGAAAAGGAGGTGGGGTAGCATTGCTGGTTAAGGAGGAGATTAAGGCAATAGTTAGGAAGGACATTAGCTTGGATGATGTGGAATCTATATGGGTAGAGCTGCAGAACACCAAAGGGCAAAAAACGTTAGTGGGAGTTGTGTACAGACCTCCAAACAGTAGTAGTGATGTTGGGGAGGGCATCAAACAGGAAATTAGGGGTGCGTGCAATAAAGGTGCAGCAGTTATAATGGGTGACTTTAATATGCACATAGATTGGGCTAACCAAACTGGAAGCAATACGGTGGAGGAGGATTTTCTGGAGTGCATAAGGGATGGTTTTTTAGACCAATATGTCGAGGAACCAACTAGGGGGGAGGCCATCTTAGACTGGGTGTTATGTAATGAGAAAGGATTAATTAGCAATCTCGTTGTGCGAGGCCCCTTGGGGAAGAGTGACCATAATATGGTGGAATTCTGCATTAGGATGGAGAATGAAACAGTTAATTCAGAGACCATGGTCCAGAACTTAAAGAAGGCTAACTTTGAAGGTATGAGGCGTGAATTGGCTGAGATGGATTGGCGAATGATACTTAAGGGGTTGACTGTGGATGGGCAATGGCAGACATTTAGAGACCGCATGGATGAACTACAACAATTGTACATTCCTGTCTGGCATAGAAATAAAAAAGGGAAGGTGGCTCAACCGTGGCTATCAAGGGAAATCAGGGATAGTATTAAAGCCAAGGAAGTGGCATACAAATTGGCCAGAAATAGCAGCGAACCTGGGGACTGGGAGAAATTTAGAACTCAGCAGAGGAGGACAAAGGGTTTGATTAGGGCAGGGAAAATGGAGTATGAGAAGAAGCTTGCAGGGAACATTAAGACGGATTGCAAAAGTTTCTATGGATATGTAAAGAGAAAAAGGTTAGTAAAGACAAACGTAGGTCCCCTGCAGTCAGAATCAGGGGAAGTCATAACGGGGAACAAAGAAATGGCGGACCAATTGAACAAGTACTTTGGTTCGGTATTCACGAAGGAGGACACGAACAACCTTCCGGTTATAAAAGGGGTCGGGGGGTCTAGTAAGGAGGAGGAACTGAGGGAAATCCTTATTAGCCGGGAAATTGTGTTGGGGAAATTGATGGGATTGAAGGCCGATAAATCCCCAGGGCCTGATGGACTGCATCCCAGAGTACTTAAGGAGGTGGCCTTGGAAATAGTGGATGCGTTGACAGTCATTTTCCAACATTCCATTGACTCTGGATCAGTTCCTATGGAGTGGAGGGTAGCCAATGTAACCCCACTTTTTAAAAAAGGAGGGAGAGAGAAAACAGGGAATTATAGACCGGTCAGCCTGACATCGGTAGTGGGTAAAATGATGGAATCAATTATTAAGGATGTCATAGCAGTGCATTTGGAAAGAGGTGACATGATAGGTCCAAGTCAGCATGGATTTGTGAAAGGGAAATCATGCTTGACAAATCTTCTGGAATTTTTTGAGGATGTTTCCAGTAGAGTGGATAAGGGAGAACCAGTTGATGTGGTATATTTGGACTTTCAGAAGGCGTTCGACAAGGTCCCACACAAGAGATTGATGTGCAAAGTTAGAGCACATGGGATTGGGGGTAGTGTACTGACATGGATTGAGAACTGGTTGTCAGACAGGAAGCAAAGAGTAGGAGTAAATGGGTACTTTTCAGAATGGCAGGCAGTGACTAGTGGGGTACCGCAAGGTTCTGTGCTGGGGCCCCAGCTGTTTACACTGTACATTAATGATTTAGATGAGGGGATTAAATGTAGTATCTCCAAATTTGCGGATGACACTAAGTTGGGTGGCAGTGTGAGCTGCGAGGAGGATGCTGTGAGGCTGCAGAGCGACTTGGATAGGTTAGGTGAGTGGGCAAATGCATGGCAGATGAAGTATAATGTGGATAAATGTGAGGTTATCCACTTTGGTGGTAAAAACAGAGAGACAGACTATTATCTGAATGGTGACAGATTAGGAAAAGGGGAGGTGCAAAGAGACCTGGGTGTCATGGTACATCAGTCATTGAAGGTTGGCATGCAGGTGCAGCAGGCGGTTAAGAAAGCAAATGGCATGTTGGCCTTCATAGCAAGGGGATTTGAGTACAGGGGCAGGGAGGTGTTGCTACAGTTGTACAGGGCATTGGTGAGGCCACACCTGGAGTATTGTGTACAGTTTTGGTCTCCTAACCTGAGGAAGGACATTCTTGCTATTGAGGGAGTGCAGCGAAGGTTCACCAGACTGATTCCCGGGATGGCGGGACTGACCTATCAAGAAAGACTGGATCAACTGGGCTTGTATTCACTGGAGTTCAGAAGAATGAGAGGGGACCTCATAGAAACATATAAAATTCTGACGGGGCTAGACAGGTTAGATGCAGGAAGAATGTTCCCAATGTTGGGGAAGTCCAGAACCAGGGGTCACAGTCTAAGGATAAGGGGTAAGCCATTTAGGACCGAGATGCGGAGGAACTTCTTCACCCAGAGAGTGGTGAACCTGTGGAATTCTCTACCACAGAAAGTTGTTGAGGCCAATTCACTAAATATATTCAAAAAGGAGTTAGATGAGGTCCTTACTGCTAGGGGGATCAAGGGGTATGGCGAGAAAGCAGGAATGGGGTACTGAAGTTGAATGTTCAGCCATGAACTCATTGAATGGCGGTGCAGGCTAGAAGGGCCGAATGGCCTACTCCTGCACCTATTTTCTATGTTTCTATGTTTCTATAATTCAAAAGAATGAGAGGTGATCTTATCGAAACGTATAAGATTATAAGCGGGCTTGACCAGGTGGATGCAGAGAGGATGTTTCCACTGTTAGGGGAGACTAGAACTAGAGGGCATAATCTTCAAATAAGGGCCTGACCATTTAATACTGAGATGAGAAATTGCTTCTCAAGGTTGTGGATCTGTGGAATTCGCTGCCTCAGAGAGCTGTGGAAGCTGGAACATTGAATAAATTTAAGACCGAAATAGACTGTTTCTTAAATGATAAGGGAATGAGGTAATGGAGAGCGGGCAGGGAAGTGGACCTCAGTCCATGATCGGATCAGCCATGATCGTATTAAATGGCGGAGCAGGCTCGAGGGGCCGTATGGCCTACTCCTGCTCCTATACTTATGTTATGTTCTTATGTTCAAACAGTTTGTGCACAGCTCCGACAGAAAAAACTTGAACTTGAAAAGCTGGAAGTGGATGTTAAAGATCTTAAAGGTGAAATTAAAGAATGGAAAAAATCATTAGGTCAAGAGACAGTAATAGGAAAAGGAAAATGTATCGGTCAATTCCCAGGGTACCCATGTTTGGATAAATTAAAAGCGCAAACCCGAAGACACGACCGAGGAATAGATATGGATTCTGAATCCTCCGACAATACAGGGTCGGAGGATGATGAAGAATTAGGGGTGCGCTTTGCCCCGTTTAAAAAAAGACGAGTTGTGGTCAAATCAGAAGAGACTGCGGATGAGGGCGGAACCAAAAAAACGAGGAATAGGGTGTATGCAGAATACTTAGTTCATGATCCGGCAGACCCAGAGAAAATTGATAAATGGTCCAAGGAATTGCCCAATCCAAAGAAAGGGGGAGTGAAAACGTGGGACCAATTGGACCGCTTAAGAAATATATATCAACTTCATCCCTGGGACGGAGTGCAAATTTTGACCATAATTGTGGCAAAAACACAGGGAAGAAAATTGCACGACAAGGTAGAAGAAGCTTTGGGGCAGGATGAGCAAGAATTAGATGCAGGATGGGAGGCGATTAAACACTGGCTGCAAGCCTTCAGTCCAGCTAAGACAGACTGGGGAAAAATTGCAGCCTGCCAACAGAAAGGAACAGAGGAGGTCCTGGAGTATGACGAGTGGTTTAGATGCACGTGGCTAGAACATTCGGGTATGAATAATACGGATGAGGAAATGGATGAACAAGTGTTTGGACCCCTGAAAGCAGCATTCGTGGCAGGTCTAAAGCCAGAACTGTCCAAAACGCTTAAGGTAGTGACTGGGAAGGTAGAGGAACTACCTTTGCAGCATTGGTGGATCGATGTAACCAATTAGATCGGGATATGGGAGCTAAAGTCCGAGCTGTACAGGCTATGGGATGGAAATCCCAGGATTCTGATAAACAGTCATTAGGAAACTTACCCGAAAAATGTCATTATTGTGGGAAAGAAGGTCACTGGGCCAAGACGTGCAGGGCAAAACAGCAAGGTCGTGGCCGGGGAAGAGGACGCAGCCAGGGATACAATTCAGCCAACAAACCAGGCTTGTCACAAGATAACGACCTCATAGAAGCATTTAAGCGAGTGACAATACAACAACAGAAGGAGTTACTTGGGATAGCAAAAAACGATTAGAGCCCACCCTGGCCCCCCTCCTCGCACTAATACAACAAAGGGGAGATGGGCTATATATAACTGTGAGGGTGGGCGATAAGGATGTGGACTGTCTCAGGGGCGGAATTAACATGCTTACCCCTACAATATGGAGACTTTTTGCCGTTGGATGGTAGGGCACGTACAGCCTATGGAGTTGGGGGCCATAAAATGGAAATTAAAAGGACAACACCAGTACTTATAGAGCTGGATCCACATGAACTAACCACGCCGGTCTGGATAGGCCCAGTAGATCAACCTCTTTTGGGAATGGACGTTCTAATCCAAGTAGATTCATCGTTGCATTTTGGGGATGGTCGGGTGACATGGTCAATTAGAACTTTGAAGAAAGAAGAATTTAAGGAACACCCGATATGGGCTAAAGATAAGAACGATTGTGGCCTACTCCAGATGGAGCCTGCGTCATTTACTGGGACCAAGCCTCCATGCACTAAACAGTATCCCATCAGTCCAACTGCCATCGCGGGAATCTTACCGGTTATTCAGCAATTGGAGAAACAAGGGGTGCTTATTAAAACGCATAGCTCCTCCAATAGCCCCGTGTGGCCGGTACAGAAATCTAATGAGACTTGGCGTTTGACTGTCGATTATAGGAAAGCTAACCAGTGTATTGATCAAACAGCTCCTTTGGTCGCAGATCCCTCCACCATTTTTAATGCTCTCAAACCGGAACATAAATATTTCTCGGTTATAGATATGGCCAACGGATTTTGGTCGGTGCCTCTGGCACCGGAGGTTCGACAGTGGTTTGCTTTCACTGTCCAAGGACAACAGTATACTTGGACCCGGTTACCACAGGGTTTCCACAACAGCCCTACGGTATTCCACATGGCTTTACAAAGCCATTTGCGAGAATTACCTCCCCTGTCATCCACAGTCATCCAATATGTAGACGATATCCTGCTAGCTTCAAACACAGAAGAGCAGCATGAACAAGATTTACGAGCTTTGCTGGATCACCTTCGGCTGAAAGGACATAAAGCCAGCATCGACAAAGCACAAATATCCCAAGAAGAGGTTGTATACCTGGGACAAAAGATTTCACAAGGAAAGAGAGAACTTACCCAGGATAGAACTGCAGCCATTCGGGCTGCTAAAAAACCCACCACTATTCAGGAACTAAGGTCTTTTTTGGGATTGTGTAACTTTAACAGAAATTGGATTGACTCCTTCACACAGCTTGCTCAGTCACTGAATGATATTTTAAAGGGGAAACGTGCCTCTAAAGGAGCCATCACCCTCACTAAAGAACAGCAAGAGGCCTTCCTGAGTTTGAAAAAGGCTTTGTGTTCGGCACCGGCTCTGGGAATCCCCGACAGTGGTAAGCCCTTTACCCTATTTGTTCATGAGAAAGAAGGATATATGACAGCAACACTGACACAAGAACATGGGGATCGGCAAAGATCTATTGGCTATTATTCGGCAAAACTGGATGCGGTAGCCCTCGGATGGGGAAGTTGCCTGAGGGCCATGGAAGCTACATGTCGAGCAGTAATGATCACTGCGGGTCTAGTGTTCCCACACCGTACATGCTTTGCTGTCTATGAATAGAATGTCTCAGGTGACAGCAGCTCGATGGACCCGCTGGACAGCAGTTTTGGAAGCTCCTAATCTCCATATCGTCCGGGCCAGCCCGGTTAATCCCGTAACTATGCTCCCGATGTCAGAATCGAGGGAGCAAGAGGGCGGAGAATGTGAAGAGCATGACTGCGTGGAGATTTTAAAAGAAACAGAAGAAGCAGCCTTAGCAACAGAGGAGCCTCTACACAGCCCAGACCTCATCCTGTTAACAGATGGTTCCTCCTTTGTTGACAATGGTATCAGAAAAGCAGGATGGGCAGTTACAACCTTATATGAGGTAGTGGCAAAAGGATGTTTACCCTCAGGAACGTCAGCACAACAGGCCAAGTTACGGGCCCTGTCAGAAGCATGTCGAATAGCAGAAGGACAGACAGCTAATGTCTACTCAGATTCGCGTTATGCTTTTGGAGTCGCTCACGACTTTGGTATGTTAAGGCGGAAAAGGGGATTCCTCACTGCTGCTGGTACACCTATCCGAAATGGAAAAGAAGTCCGAGACTTACCAGAGGCCATGCAATTACCTCAGGAAGTGTCCATCCTGAAGTGTAAGGCCCATACCAAGGAAAATACCACAGAAGCTCAGGGAAATGCCCTAGCCGACCAGGCAGCTAAAGATGCCGCCTCACAGGGCGTTCCTCCAGAAGAACCAACACAGATGTGCAGATTGAAAGCACTCAGGACTCTGACACGAGACCTTCAAACAATGCAAGGCGAGTGCTCCTGAGAGGAACAATGGACATGGATTGAGGCAGGAATTAAGCTATGTGAAGATGGTGTCTGGAGACAAAGAGTTACCGACAAGCCAGTCGCGCCACAAGCGCTTATGCCTTTTTTAGCCCAACAGATCCACTCGTGGGGACACTTGGCCTCACAACAGATGACGGCACGGTTCCAGAAAAGCTGGTGGGGTCGGGGATTTAAAAAACATGCTGGTAACAGACCGCTGTGTGGTCTGCCAGAAAAATAATTCTGGACCCATCACGGTAATGCCCCAACTGAGGCCCCCTGCCCCTGTCGGACCATTCCAGCATCTGCAGGTTGATTATATATCTCTTCCTTCATGCCAAGGATGCACTAACATTCTTGTCATGGTCGACAGATTCTCTAGATGGGTAGAAGCTGTCCCAACTAAAAGAGCCACAGCCAATCACACTGCAAAGGTCTTGTGTAAGGATTACATTCCCCGATGGGGAGTCCCGAGTAGCATTGACTCAGATCAGGGAACACACTTCACAGGTGCTGTCTGACAAGATGTCTGTCGGTTACTGAACATTACGTGGGATTTACACTATCCTTATCATCCACAATCATCAGGACAAGTAGAGCGAATGAATCGAACTCTGAAACAACAGCTTGCCAAATATCACCAAGAAGGAACACCATGGCCCCAGGCACTACCAATAGTGCTATGTAGCATTAGGGCAACCCCAAACAGAACTACAGGTCTAAGCCCATTTGAAATTGTAACAGGAAGACCCATGTCGCTGCCAGGAACTATTGATTTACGGAAAGCTGATGTTCACTTAATGAGTGACACTTTGTTATCATACTGTCAGAACTTAACCAATGCTATTAGTTCTGTTTCCCGACAGGTATCGACAGCTTGGGGTAATCCACCCGAGGGAGGACACGACATCATCCCGGGAGTCTGGGTGTATGAAAAAGTTGCATAAAGAACCTTTGGGTGCCAAGTGGGAGGGACCTTATCAAGTGTTATTGACCACCCAGGCAGCTGTTAAAGTCCAAGGAAAGAAAGCCTGGATCCACGCTTCACACGTTAAATGAGCACCCATAAATGATGCTGAAATCTAATAAGGACAACTATTTTTTGCCAAAACTGTATTACTGATTGTAGGTATTCTAGGCATATGCCTACTTTTTACTAGCCGACCCTCTGCACCAAAGGGAAATAGTAGAGTACCAAGGGAATTACATGTAAATACCTTTTTAGGCCCGAGTTAAAATCAATGCAGAAATGGTAGCAATCCGCACAGTAGCCCTACAGAATAGACTGGCCCTTGATTACATCCTGACTGAAAAGGGAGGTACTTGCGCCCTACTCGGAACTGAGTGTTGCACATATATCCCAGATAGCTCCGAAGAAATTACCCACTTAGCGGAGCATATCCAAAAGGAGGTAGGAAAACTTAAGCAACCCCCATCATTCACTTTGTGGAGCGGAGCCACTGAATGGCTAGGTTCAATAGGAACTTCATTGGTGGAAGGTTTAATTCTATTTGTTGTAATTGTTTTACTTTTATATTGTTTGTTTATGTTGATTAAATGTTGTTGTGACCAGGCGGCTGTAGCTGCTGTCCCTCAGGTGAGGCACCTTGCAGGTCCCAGCAGACCATCTGTACGTGGCACAGGGGTATGTTATGCTTAAGGGAAGGTTGTTTACTGGTTGAATTCAGATATTGATTTGGATTAAATTGAAATAAGGTTAATTAACCTACTAAAACCAGACTTCCATTGTGGCCACGATGGAACTCGGGTTGATGTAAATTTGTGTGGAAGCTACTAGTCCGGACATGTGGCGAAACACATCAACAAATTTTAGAAGGAAACTCTATTAACATGCATGAAATTATTTTGTAGAATGTTTAACTAGTGATAGCTGATGTTTTATGATTCAGTTTGTGAAAGAATCAAAGGGGAGATTGATAGAGAATTCAAGCTCTGCAGCCCGGCTGTAGTTTTGAAAAAACACAGACCACATTGCATTAAATCATCAATCAACTTGACATTTTAGGACCTTGGGTAGCGAGCCAATTAAAGGTTAAAAGACTATCAATTGAGCCAATAAGGTCAAAGAAGGTGAGTTCTTTTCTGCAAATTGAACCAGGTATAAGTACAGCCATTTTGGCCATGTGGTCTCAGAAGGACAAAGACCTGGCTTAAAGCCAGAAGCTTGTTGCTGCTGCCAGAATAAAGTTACATTAAAACTACAACTGGAGTTCGTATTTCATTGGAAATTAAGAGATCTAAAAATCTCCCCAGTGGAATTCAGCGAGTGGGCCAGCCCAATTGTTCCAGCACTCAAAAGTAATGGCACGGTCAGGATTTGCAGCGATTATAAAGTAACTATTAATCGTTTCTCACAACAGGGCCAATACCCGCTACCTAAGGCAGACGACCTATTTGCGACGCTGGCAGGAGGCAAGACATTCACCAAGCTCGACCTGACTTCAGCCTACATGACGCAGGAGCTGGAGGGG
This sequence comes from Pristiophorus japonicus, assembly GCF_044704955.1. Classification (NCBI taxonomy): domain Eukaryota; kingdom Metazoa; phylum Chordata; class Chondrichthyes; family Pristiophoridae; genus Pristiophorus; species Pristiophorus japonicus. Next base: position 102,810 of record NW_027254383.1, on the reverse strand, counting down.
TCTTCGAAGGGCCTCACCTGTATCAACACGCACAAGGGACTGTTCATCTACAACAGATGCCTGTTTGGAATTCGGTCCAGAGAAACATGGAGAGCCTACTCAAGTCGGTACCACACACGGTGGTTTTTCAGGACGACATATTGGTCACAGGTCGGGACACCGGCGAGCACCTTCAAAACCTGGAGGAGGTCCTCCAGCGACTGGATCGCGTAGGGCTGCGGCTGAAGAGGTCGAAATGCATCTTCATGGCAACAGAAGTGGAGTTTTTGGGGAGAAAGATCGCAGCGGATGGCATTCGGCCCACAGACACCAAGACAGAGACTATCAGGAACGTGCCCAGGCCACAGAACGTCACGGAGCTGCAGTCGTTCCTCAACTATTTTGGTAACTTCCTACCGGGGTTAAGCACCCTCTTAGAGCCCCTACATGTGTTATTGCGTAAAGGTGAGAACTGGGTATGGGAAAAAAAACAAGTAATTGCTTTTGAGAAAGCCAGAAACATTTTATGCTCCAACAAGCTGCTTGTATTGTATAACCCGTGTAAAAGACTTGTGCTAGCATGTGATGCGTTGTCGTACGGAGTCGGGTGTGTATTACAACAAGTTAACGTTACGGGGAAGTTGCAACCTGTCGCCTATGCTTCCAGGAGCTTGTCTAAAGCCGAGAGGGCCTACAGCATGATTGAGAAAGAGGCATTAGCGTGTGTGTTTGGGGTAAAGAAAATGCATCAGTACCTGTTTGGCCTCAAATTTGAGCTGGTAACCGATCACAAGCTGAAAACAAGGGGATAAATACAAATGCCTCAGCCCGCATACAAAGGTGGGCACTCGCGCTATCAGCATATAACTATACCATCTGCCACAGGCCAGGCACCGAGAACTGTGCGGATGCTCTCAGTCGGCTACCATTGCCCACCACGGGGGTGGAAATGGCGCAGCCTGCAAACTTGTTGATGGTGGCGCAGCCCGCAGACTTGTTGATGGTCATGGAAGCATTTGAAAATGATAAATCACCTGTCACGGCCCGCCAGATTAGGACTTGGACCAGCCAAGCTTCTCTGCTGTCCCTCGTAAAAAAACTGTGTACTGCATGGGAGCTGGGCCAGCATCCCCGTTGAAATGCAAGAGCCAATCAAGCCGTTCTAGCGGCGAAAGGACGAGCTGTCCATTCAGGCAGACTGCCTGTTGTGGGGTAACCGCGTAGTGCTACCCAAAAAGGGCAGGGAGACGTTCATCTCGGATCTCCACAGCACACACCCGGGTATAGTAATGATGAAAGCGATAGCCAGATCCCACATGTGGTGGCCCGGTATCGACTCTGACTTAGAGTCCTGTGTACGGCAATGCAGCGTGTGTGCTCAGTTGAGCAACGCGCCCAGAGAGGCACCACTAAGTTTGTGGTCCTGGCCCTCCAGACCATGGTCGAGGATCCATGTTGACTATGCAGGCCCGTTTCTCTGTAAAATGTTCCTGGTGATGGTGGATGCTTTTTCAAAATGGATTGAATGTGAAATAATGTCGGGAAGCACCGCCACCGCCACCATTGAAAGCCTGAGGGCCATGTTTATCACCCACGGCCTGCCTGACATACTGGTCAGTGACAACGGGCCATGTTTCACCAGTGCTGAATTTAAAGAATTCATGACCCGCAATGGGATCAAACATGTCACCTCGGCCCCGTTTAAACCAGCCTCCAATGGGCAGGCAGAGCGGGCAGTACAAACCATCAAACAGAGCCTTAAACGAGTCACAGAAGGCTCACTCCAAACCCGCCTGTCTCGAGTACTGCTCAGCTACCGCACGAGACCCCACTCACTCACAGGGGTGCCCCTGGCTGAGCTACTCATGAAAAGGACACTTAAAACCAGACTCTCGCTGGTTCACCCCAACCTGCATGATCAGGTAGAGAGCAGGCGGCAGCAACAAAATGTAAACGATGTTCGTGCCACTGTGTCACGGGAAATTGATCTGAATGACCCTGTGTATGTGCTAAACTATGGACAGAGTCCCAAGTGGATCGCGGGCACGGTGATAGCTAAAGAAGGGAGTAGGGTGTTTGCAGTCAAACTAGACAATGGACAAATTTGCAGAGAGCACCTGGACCAAACGAGGCTGCGGTTCACAGACTGCCCTGAACAACCCACAGCACACACCACCTTTTACGAGCCCACAACACACACCCAAAGGATCAACGACACCACCCCGGACCAGGAAATCGAACCCATCACGCCCAACAGCCCAGCAAGGCCTGGCTCACCCAGCAGCCCTGCCGGGCCAACAACACGCCAGCCCAGCGAGGGCACAGCCAACACACCAGAACAGACATTTGTACCGAGGCGGTCCACCAGGGAAAGAAAGGCTCCCGAGCACCTCACCTTGTAAATAGTTTTCACTTTGACTTTGGCGGGGGAGTGATGTTGTGTATCTGTAAAGCATGCACTCCCATGTTCCGCCACCAGGGAGCTCATCCCCTGAAGTCCCAAGGGATTCCAGCATCCCTTGGGAGCACTGGATATAAGCCGGCCCCTAAGGCCTGTTCCTCACTCTGGAGTGTCTTAATAAAGACTGAGGTCACTGTTACTTTAACCTCCCTGTGTGCAGTCTCATCTGTGTTAGGAACACAATACTTTCTCCATCCACTGCCTGTTCTTTAGGTCCCGGGTTTTTTGTTGGACCTCAGCCTTGAGCCGTCTGTAATGTTGCTTTGCTGCTCCCGAGTTGAGTTGTTGCTTGAGGCTCAGAAATGCTCTGCGCTTACGGTCTATTAGTTCTTGGATCTCCTGATCGTTTTCATCAAACTAGTCCTGGTGTTTTCTGGTTGAGTGACCAAGTGTCTCTTCACAGACACTGGTTATAGAGGCCTGGAGGACAGACCAAGCGCTGTGGGCATTCAGCATCTCGGTCATCAAGGCACGCCAAGTTAGCTGTGAGGCACTGGCTGTCTCGGGCTCTCTTAGCTGGGTCTTTAAGTGCCCCGGCATTAACTTCTTTGCGGCACTGCTTCTGCTGTCCCCTCTACTTTGGGGCAATGTTGATGTCGATGATGGATCGGATTAGACGATGGTCCATCCAGCAGTCATCAGCTCCTGTCATGGCGTGGGTGATGCGCACATCCTTACGATCCCTGGCTCGGACGATGACATAGTCGAGCAGGTGCCAGTGTTTGGAGCGAGGGTGTTGCTATGATGCCTTGTATTTGTCGCTCTGGTGGAACAGGGTGTTGGTAATGAGGAGTTCATGTTCTAGACATTTTGTCAGGAGTAGGGTGCCGCTGGAGTTGGCTTTCCCTATCCCCTCTCTGCCAATCACACCTCCCCAGAGGGCTGTGTCTTTGCCGACCCTGGCCTTAAAGTCACCCAGGAGGATTAATTTGTCGCCCACGGGGACGCGGGACAGGGTTGTCTCGAGGTTGGAATAAAAACCCTCTTTAGCCTCATCCATTGTATCGAGTGTTGGGGCATACGCACTGATGACTGTAGTGCATTGGTTCCGGAATAGGGTAAGGCGAAGGGTCATGAGGCGTTCGTTGACCCCACAGGGGGAGTCTTTGAGGTGGTTGATCAGCTCATTTTTGATGGTGAAGCCGACTCCATGAAGGCGGCGTTCTTCCTCTGGTTTTCCTTTCCAGAAGAAGGTGTAACCTCCGCCATGTTCTTTAAGCTGGGCTTCCCCTGCCTGCCGGGTCTCGCTTAGGGCGGCGATGTCAATGTCAAAGAGTCGAAGTTCCCGGGCAACTATGGCGGTGTGGCGTTCCGGCCTGTCACTGTTGGAGCTGCCCATTAGGGTCCTGACGTTCCAGACCCCGAACTTCATGTTAACGGAGTGGACGATGCCTGTGCGTGAGTTCATTTAACGTGGGGTGGCCGCTGTGCACCGGCCACCACACGGGCTTAGCTCAGCAAGGTCTTGGTCCAGTGGCAAGGGGGCCCAAGACAACCGGAGACCAGGCACTGCTGTATGGGCCTCGTTGGCCACAGGCTCGGCGCCGAGGAGCGCCATTGATGGTAGGTGGCCCAGGGCTTGGTTGGGGGGCAGGCATTAGGAAGGTCAGCTGTCCTCAGGGGTTCCCAGGAATGTTTTGCAAAGTTTCTTCCAAGGTTAAAAATTTCTCCCAAGGTTTCCAAGTTGTTTTAAAAGTTTAAGAGTTTAAAAGTATTTCCAAATTATTAAAAAGAAATTACACAGGTTGATTGAATGTTTAATAAATAGATAAAATTGATAAAGTTGATTAAAAAAAGTCTAAAATGCAAATCAGGTTGTTTAAAAGTTAGGAAAAAAAAGAAAAAAGTTATCCAAGTTAATTAAAAATTTAAGAGTTTCCCGAATTGTTTAAGAAATTTAAAAGTTGATTAAAAATTTAAAAAATTGAGTTCCTTCGGCCAGTTCAGCGCTGGCCCCAGAGTCCCTTCGGCCGGTTCAATGCTGGCCCCAGGCAGAATGTTTCACAGTTGCCGCAGGAGGTCCAGCCGGGAGGCCCAAGTCGTGAGACTGCAGTACAGGGGAGGACATGGGCTGGAATCACCACCACACCTGCCCTCTCCCCTGCTCCCGGGCTGGATCTGTCATCCGCTCTCAAACCCAAAGCACTCTGACTCAGATAGAAGCAGGCCACACAGTACAGTCACACACAGTATAGTCACACACAGTATGTCACACACAGTATAGTTACACACGGTGCAGTCACACACAGTATGTCACACAGAGTATGGTCACACACAGTATAGTTACACATAGTAGTCACACACAGTATGTCACACACGGTACAGTCACACACAGTACAGTACAGTCACAGACGGTACAGTCACACACGGTACAGTCACGCACAGCACGTCACAGCAGGACCTCAAAGACAGTAATCTCCGGATTACTCCCGGTGCCATGAGCAGGTGAGTACAGAAATAAAAGAATAGCGCAGATGAATACGTGGCTGGACAGGTGGTGCAGGCGGGAGGGCTTTAGATTTCTGAGGCATTGGGACCACTTTTGGGGGAGGTGGGACGTATACAAGCGGACGAGCTGCACCTCAACAGAGCTGAGACCAATATCCTTGCGGTGGGGGTTGCGAATGCTGTTGGGGAGAGTTTAAATTAGCTTGGCAGGGGGATGGGAACCTGAAAATAGATTCAGTAAGGAGGGGAGTAATGCTGGAATTAGAAAACAAAAATAAAGAAAGTGAGTTTGAAGGAGAGAGGAAACAAGCAGGAAAAAGGATTAAAAAAACAAATTTAAAGGCACTTTGTCTAAATGCACGTAGCATTCGTAACAAAATAGATGAGTTGACGGCACAAATAGATACAAATGGGTGTGATCTGATAGCCATTACAGAGACGTGGTCGCAAGGTGACCAGGACTGGGAATTAAATATTCAGGGGTATTTGACAATCTGGAAGGACAGACAGAAAGGAAAAGGAGGTGGGGTAGCTCTGTTGATAAAGGATAGAATCACTGCAATAGTGAAAAACAATATTGGCTCAAATGATCAGGATGTTGAAACAGTTTGGGTGGAGAGAAGGAATAATAAGGGGAAAAAAATCACTGGTGGGTGTAGTCTATAGGCAACTCTGTTGGTCGGAGTATAAACCAGGAAATAGTGGGGGCTTGTAAAAAGGAAACAGCAATAATCATGGGTGATTTTAACCTCCATATTGATTGGACAAATCAAATTGGTCAGGGTAGCCTTGAGGAAGAGTTCATAGAGAGCGTAAGGGACGGGTTCCTTGAGCAGTATGTAACGGAACCAACCAGGGAGCAGGCTATCTTAGATCTGGTCCTGTGCAATGAGACAGGATTAATAAACAATCTCCTAGTAAAGGAACCTCTTGGAATGAGTGATCATAGCATGGTTTAATTTCAAATTCAGATGGAGGGTGAGAAAGTTGGATCCCTAGCCAGCGGACTAAGCTTAAATAAAGGAGACTATGAAGGTATGAGGGCAGAGTTGGCTGAAGTGGACTGTGAACATAGATTAAAGTGTAGGACGGTTGATGAACAGTGGTGTACACTTAAGGAGCTATTTCACAACTCTCAAGTAAAATATATTCCAGTGAGGAGGAAAGGGTGCAAGAGAAAAGATAGCCATCCGTGGCTAACTGAAGAAATAAAGGACGGTATCCAATTAAAAACAAGGGCATATAAAGTGGCCAAAACTAGTGGGAGGACAGAAGATTGGGAAGCTTTTAAAAGCCAGCAAAGAATGACTAAAAAAATGATTAAGAAAGAGAAGGTAGATTTTGAAAGTAAAATAGCACAAAATATAAAAACAGATAGCAAGAGTTTCTATAGGTATATAAAAAGGAAAAGAGTGGCTAAAGTAAATGTTGGTCCCTTAGAGGACGAGACCGGGGAATGAGTAATGGGGAACATGGAGATGGCAGAAACTCTGAACAAATATTTTGTATCAGTCTTTACGGTAGAGGACACTAACAATATCCCAACAGTGGATAGTCAAAGGGCTATAGGGGGGAGGAACTTAACACAATCACAATCACTAAGGAGGTGGTACTCAGTAAGATAATGGGACTAAAGGCAGATAAAGCCCCTGGACCTGATGGCTTGCATCCTAGGGTCTTAAGAGAAGTAGTGGCAGGGATTGTGGATGCATTGGTTGTAATTTACCAAAATTCCCTGGATTCTGGGGCGGTCCCAGCAGATTGGAAAACTGCAAATGTAACGCCCCTATTTAAAAAAGGAGGCAGACAAAAAGCAGGAAACTATAGACCAGTTAACCTCACCTCTGGTTGGGAAAATGTTGGAGTCCATTATTAAAGAAGCAGTAGCAGGACATTTAGAAAAGCAAAATTCGGTCAGGCAGAGTCAGCATGCATTTATGAAGGGGAAGTCATGTTTGACAAATTTGCTGGAATTCTTTGAAGATGTAACGAACAGGGTGGATAAAGGGGAACCAGTGGATGTGGTGTATTTGGACTTCCAGAAGGCATTTGACAAGGTGCCACATAAAAGGTTACTGCACAAGATAAAAGTTCAAGGGGTTGAGGGCAATATATTAACATGGATAGAGGATTGGCTAACTAACAGAAAACAGAGAGTCGGGATAAATGTTTCATTCTCGGGTGTGCCGCAGGGATCAGTGCTGGAACCCCAAGTACTTACAATCTGTATTAACGACTTGGAAGAAGGGACCGAGTGTAAAGTAGCCATGTTTGCTGACGATATAAAGATTGTGACCATTTTTAAAAAGGGGGACAAGTCCGACTGCGGCAACTACAGGGGAATCTCCCTGCTTTCAGCCACTGGGAAGGTTGTCGCTCGCGTTCTCCTCAATTGTCTTCTCCCTGTGGCTGAGGAGCTCCTCCCGGAATCACAGTGCGGATTTCGTCCCCTACGGGACACAACAGACATGAACTTTGCAGCGCGACAGTTGCAGGAAAAATGCAGGGAGCAGCGCCAGCCCTTATACATGGCCTTTTTCAGCCTTACAAAGGCCTTTGACACTATCAAACCGCGAGGGTCTATGGAGCGCCCTCCTCCGTTTCGGAGGCCCCCAAAAGTTTGTCAACATCCTTCGCCTGCTCCATGATGACATGCAGGCCGTGATCCTTACCAACGGATCCATTACAGACCCAATCCACGTCTGGACCGGGGTCAAACAGGGCTGCGTCATCGCCCCAATCCTCTTCTCAATCTTCCTCGCCGCCATACTCCACCTCACAGTCAACAAGCTCCCTGCCAGAGTGGAACTAAACTACAGAACCAGTGGGAAGCTGTTTAACCCACGCCGCCTCCAGGCCAGGTCCAAGACCACCCCGACCTCTGTCGTTGAGCTGCAGTATGCGGACGACGCCTGCGTCTGCGCACATTCTGAGGCTGAACTCCAGGATATAGTCAATGTATTCACTGAGGCATATGAAAGCATGGGCCTTACGCTTAACATCCGTAAGACAAAGGTCCTCCACCAGCCTGTCACCACTGCACAGCACTGCCCTCCAATCATCAAGATCCACGGCGCGGCCCTGGACAACGTGGACCATTTCCCACATCTCGGGAGCCTCTTATCAACAAAGGCAGACATTGATGCGGAGATTCAGCATCGCCTCCAGTGCGCCAGTGCAGCCTTCGGCCGTCTGAGGAAAAGAGTGTTTGAAGACCAGGCTCTCAATCTACCACCAAGCTCATGGTCTACAGGGCTGTAGTAATACCCACCCTCCTGTATGGATCAGAGGCATGGAAGATGTATAGAAGGCACCTCAAGTTGCTGGAGATATATCACCAACGATGTCTCCGCAAAATCCTGCAAATCCCCTGGGAGGACAGGCGCACCAACATCAGTGTCCTCGACCAGGCTAACATCCCCAGTATTGAAGCACTGACCACACTCGATCAGCTTCGCTGGGCAGGCCACATAGTTCACATGCCAGATACGAGACTCCCGAAGCAAATGCTTTACGCAGAGCTCCTTCATGATAAATGAGCCAAAGGAGGACAGTGGAAACGTTATAAGGACACCCTCAAAGCCTCTCTGGTAAAGTGCGACATCACCACTGACACCTGGGAGACCCTGGCCGCAGACCGCTCGAGGTGGAGAAAGTCCATCCGGGAGGGTGCTGAGCTTTTCGAGTCTCAAAGCAAAGAGCATGAAGAGGCCAGGCGCAGGCAGCGGAAGGAGTGCGCGGCAAACCTGCCCCACCCACCCCTTCCCCCGACAAATGTCTGTCCCACCTGTAACAGGGTCTGTGGCTCTCGTATCAGACTGTTCAGCCATCAAAGAACTCACTTTTGGAGTGGAAGCAAGTCCTCCTCGATTCCGAGGGACTGCCTATGATGATGATGATGGTGTGCCGCAGGGATCAGTGCTGGGACCCCAACTATTTACAATCTACGTTAACGACTTGGAAGAAGGGACCGAGTGTAACATAGCCATTTTGCTGACGATACAAAGATGGGAGGAAAAGTAATGTGTGAGGAGGACACAATAAATCTGCAAAATGACATAGACAGGCTCAGTGAGTGGGCAAACATTTGGAGTATAATGTTGAAAAGTCTGAGGTTTTGCACTCTGGCAGAAAAAAATCAAAGAGCAAGTTATTATTTAAATGGAGAAAAATTACAAAGTGCTGCAGTACAGCGGGACCTGGGGGTAGTTGTGCATGAAACACAAAAGGTTACTATGCAGGTACAGCAAGTGATCAGGAAGTCTAATGGAATCTTGGCCTTTATTCCAAAGGGGATGGAGGATAAAAGCAGGGAAGTCTTGCTACAGCTATACAGGGTTGGTGAGGCCACACCTGGAATACTGCGTGCAGTTTTGGTTTCCATATTTACGAAAGGATATACTTGCTTTGGAGGCAGTTCAGAGAAGGTTCACTCGGTTGATTCCGGGGATGAGGGAGTTGACTTATGAGGAAAGGTTGAGGAGGTTGGGCCTCTACTCATTGGAATTCAGAAGAATGAGAGGTAATCTTATTGAAACGTATAAGATTATGAGGGGGCTTGGCAAGGTGGATGCAGAGAGGATGTTTCCACTGATGGGGGAGACTCAAACTAGAGGGCACAATCTTAGAATAAGGGACAGCCCATTTAAAACTGAGATGAGGAGAAATTGCTTCTCTCAGAGGGTTGTAAATCTGGAATTCGCTGCCTCAGAGAGCTGTAGAAGCCGGGACATTGAATAAATTTAAGACAGAAATAGACAGTTTCATAACCGATAAGAGATTAAGGGGATATGGGGAGCGGGCGGGGAAGTGGAGCTGAGTCCATGATCGGATCAGCCATGATCGTATTAAATGGTGGAGCAGGCTCGAGGGGCCGAATGGCCTACTCCTGCTCCTATTTCTTATGTTCGAGATCAGTTCCTATGGACTGCAGAGTAGCTAATGCAACACCACTTTTTTAAAAAGGAGGGAGAGAGAAAATGGGTAATGTTAGCCTGATGTCAGTAGTGGGGAAAATGTTGGAATCAATTATTAAAGATGAAATAGCAGCGCATTTGGAAAGCAGTGACAGGATCGGTCCAAGTCAGCATGGATTTATGAAAGGGAAATTATGCTCGACAAATCTTCTGGAATTTTTTGAGGATGTAACTAGTAGAGTGGACAAGGGAGAACCAGTGGATGTGGTGTATTTGGACTTTCAAAAGGCTTTTGACAAGGTCCCACACAAGAGATTGGTGTGCAAAATTAAAGCACATAGTATTGGGGGTAATGTACTGACGTGGGTAGAGAACTGGTTGGCAGACAGGAAACAGAGAGTCAGGATAAACGGGTCCTTTTCAGAATGGCAGGCAGTGACTAGTGGAGTGCTGCAGGGCTCAGTGCTGGGACCCCAGCTATTTACTATATACATTAATGATTTGGATGAAGGAATTGAGTGTAATATCTCCAAGTTTGCAGATGACACGAAACTGGGTGGCGGTGTGAGCTGTGAGGAGGATGCTAAAAGGCCGCAGGGTGATTGGACAGGTTAGATGAGTGGGCAAACGTGTGGTAGATGCAGTATAATGTGGATAAATGTGAGGTTCTCCACTTTGGTGGCAAAAACACAAAAGCAGAATATTATCTGAATGGCGGCAGATTAGGAAAAGGGGAGGTGCAATGAGACCTGGGTGTCATGGTACATCAGTCATTGAAAGATGGCATGCAGGTACAGCAGGCGGTGAAGAAGGCAAATGGCATGTTGGCCTTCATAGCTAGGAGATTTGAGTATAGGAGCAGGGAGGTCTTACTGCAGTTGTACAGGGCCTTGGTGAGGCCTCACCTGGAATATTGTGTTCAGTTTTGGTCTCCTAATCTGAGGAAGGACATTCTTGCTATTGAGGGAGTGCAGCGAAGGTTCACCAGACTGATTCCCGGGATGGATGGACTGACATATGAGGAGAGACTGGATCGACTGGGCCTTTATTCACTGGAGTTTAGAAAGATGAGAGGGGATCTCGTAGAAACATAAAATTCAGATGGGACTGGACAGGTGAGATGCAGGAAGAATGTTCCTGCTGTTGGTGAAGTTCAGAACCAGGGGACACAGTCTCAGGATAAGGGGTAGGCCGTTTAGGACTGAGATGAGGAGAAACTTCTTCACTCAGAGAGTTGTTAACCTGTGGAATTCCCTGCCGCAGAGAGTTGTTGATGCCTGTTCATTGGATATAGTCAAGAGGGAGTTAGATATGGCCCTTACGGCTAAAGGGATCAAGGGGTATGGAGAGAAAGCAGGAAAGGGGTACTGAGATGAATGATCAGCCATGATCTTATTGAATGGTGGTGCAGGCTCGAAGGGCCGAAATAGCCTACTCCTGCACCTATTTTCTATGTTTCTCTGTTCCTATGTTATGTTCTTATGTCGCACATGGTACGTCACACACAGTACATCACACACGATACGTCACACACAATACGTCACACTCAGTCCAGTCACACTTACAGTCACACTCAGTCCAGTCACACTTACAGTCACACTTACAGTCACACTCAGTCCAGTCACACTTACAGTCACACTTACAGTCACACTCAGTCCAGTCACACTTACAGTCACACTTACAGTCACACAGTACATTTTACTGGATCATTAATGAAGAGGCACTAACTGCTCAGATTACCTTCGCACCATTTTTCAGCAGTATGTCAGCAAATGCTTTGCCGAGTCCTTGAGCTGCTCCAGTCATTAAGGCAACTTTTCCGGCCAGTATCATAGCGAGGCTGAGATATGCGGTTCTCTTGTCCTTGTCCTGTTATCACAAACACACCAGTCAAAGTCCAAATGACGGTTAACAGTCACAACTGGCTTTAGTTGGTTTTACATCAGTACAGATCATGCTCACAGACAAACCCGGAGCCGCAGGGTAGGGGGCAGACACTAACTTACCCTTTCACAGGGTGCAGAATGGCTCTGGATAATTTACACAGCTAGGCTCAATGGTAACACATCACCTATTAGTCTATTCCAGAACCTAAACATATTCAGTGCAGTACTGAGGGAGAGCTGCACCGTCAGCGGGGCAGTACTGAGGGAGCACTGCACTGTCGGAGGGGCAGTACTGAGGGAGACCTGCACTGTCGGAGCGGCAGTACTAAGGGAGAGCCGCACTGTCGAAGGGGCAGTACTGAGGGAGCACTGCATTGTCAGAGGGGCAGTACTGAGGGAGCGTTGCACTGTCGGAGGGGCAGTACTGAGGGAGCGCCGCACTATCAAGGGGCAGTACTGAGGGAGCACTGCACTGTCGGAGGGGCAGTACTGAGGGAGACCTGCACTGTCGGAGCGGCAGTACTAAGGGAGAGCCGCACTGTCGAAGGGGCAGTACTGAGGGAGCACTGCATTGTCGGAGGGGCAGCACTGAGGGAGCGTTGCACTGTCGGAGGGGCAGTACTGAGGGAGCGCCGCACTATCAAGGGGCAGTACTGAGGGAGCACTGCACTGTCGGAGGGGCAGTACTGAGGGAGCGCCGCACTATCAAGGGGCAGTACTGAGGGAGCGCCGCACTGTCAGAGGGGCAGTTCTGAGGGAGCACTGCACTGTCGGAGGGGCAGTACTGAGGGAGCGCCGCACTATCAAGGGGCAGTACTGAGGGAGCACTGCATTGTCGGAGGGGCAGTACTGAGGGAGCGCCGCACTGTCGGAGGGGCAATACTGAAGGAGCGCTGCACTGTCGAAGGGGCAGTACTGAGGGAGCACCGCACTGTCGGAGGGCCAGTACTGAGGGAGTGCTGCACTGTCGGAGGGGCAGTACTGAGGGAGCGCCGCACTGTCAAGGGGCAGTACTGAGGGAGCACTGCATTGTCGGAGGGGCAGTACTGAGGGAGCGTCGCACTGTCGGAGGGGCAATACTGAAGGAGCGCTGCAATGTCGAAGGGGCAGTACTGAGAGAGTGCTGCACTGTCGGAGGGGCAGTACTGAGGGAGCGTCCCACTGTCAGAGGGGCAGTACTGAGGGAGCACTGCACTGTCGGAGGGGCAGTACTGAGGGAGCACCGCGCTGTTGGAGGGGCAGTACTGAGGGAGTGCTGCATTGTCGGAGGGGTAGTACTGAGGGAGCGCCCCACTGTCGGAGGGGCAATACTGAGGGAGCGCTGCACTGTCGGAGGGGCAGTACTGAGGGAGCGCCGCACTGTCGGAGGGGCAGTACTGAGGGAGTGCTGCACTGTCGGGGGGCAGTACTGAGGGAACACTGCACTGTCGGAGGGGCGGTACTGAGGGAGCGCCGCACTGTCGGAGGGGCAATACTGAGGGAGCACTGCATTGTCGAAGGGGCAGTACTGAGGGAGCGCTGCACTGTCAAAGGGGCAATACTGAGGGAGCGCTGCACTGTCAGAGGGGCAGTACTGAGGGAGCACTGCATTGTCGGAGGGGCAGTACTGAGGGAGCGCCGCACTGTCGGAGGGGCAATACTGAAGGAGCGCTGCACTGTCGAAGGGGCAGTACTGAGGGAGTGCTGCACTGTCGGAGGGGCAGTACTGAGTGAGCACTGCACTGTCGGAGGGGCAGTAGTGAGGGAGCACTGCATTGTCGGAGGGCCAGTACTGAGGGAGCGTTGCACTGTCGGAGGGGCAGTACTGAGGGAGTGCCGCACTGTCGGAGGGGCAGGGGAAGTTAACGGGGAACAAAGAAATGGCAGACCAATTGAACAAGTACTTTGGTTCGGTATTCATTGAGGAGGACACAAACAACCTTCCGGATATAAAAGGAGTCAGAGGGTCTAGTAAGGAGGAGGAACTGAGGGAAATCTTTATTAGTCGGGAAATTGTGTTGGGGGAAATTGATGGGATTGAAGGCCGATAAATCCCCAGGGCCTGATGGACTGCATCCCAGAGTACTTAAGGAGGTGGCCTTGGAAATAGCGGATGCATTGACAGTCATTTTCCAACATTCCATTGACTCTGGATCAGTTCCTATGGAGTGGAGGGTAGCCAATGTAACCCCACTTTTTAAAAAAGGAGGGAGAGAGAAAACAGGGAATTATAGACCGGTCAGCCTGACCTCAGTAGTGGGTAAAATGATGGAATCAATTATTAAGGATGTCATAGCAGCGCATTTGGAAAATGGTGACATGATAGGTCCAAGTCAGCATGGATTTGTGAAAGGGAAATCATGCTTGACAAATCTTCTGGAATTTTTTGAGGATGTTTCCAGTAGAGTGGACAAGGGAGAACCAGTTGATGTGGTATGTTTGGACTTTCAGAAGGCTTTCGACAAGGTCCCACACAAGAGATTAATGTGCAAAGTTAAAGCACATGGGATTGGGGGTAGTGTGCTGACGTGGATTGAGAACTGGTTGTCAGACAGGAAGCAAAGAGTAGGAGTAAATGGGTACTTTTCAGAATGGCAGGCAGTGACTAGTGGGGTACCGCAAGGTTCTGTGCTGGGGCCCCAGCTGTTTACATTGTACATTAATGATTTAGACGAGGGGATTAAATGTAGTATCTCCAAATTTGCAGATGACACTTAGTTGGGTGGCAGTGTGAGCTGCGAGGAGGATGCTATGAGGCTGCAGAGTGACTTGGATAGGTTAGGTGAGTGGGCAAATGCATGGCAGATGAAGTATAATGTGGATAAATGTGAGGTTCTCCACTTTGGTGGTAAAAACAGAGAGACAGACTATTATCTGAATGGTGACAGATTAGGAAAAGGGGAGGTGCAACGAGACCTGGGTGTCATGGTACATCAGTCATTGAAGGTTGGCATGCAGGTACAGCAGGCGGTTAAGAAAGCAAATGGCATGTTGGCCTTCATAGCGAGGGGATTTGAGTACAGGGGCAGGGAGGTGTTACTACAGTTGTACAGGGCCTTGGTGAGGCCACACCTGGAGTATTGTGTACAGTTTTGGTCTCCTAACTTGAGGAAGGACATTCTTGCTATTGAGGGAGTGCAGCGAAGGTTCACCAGACTGATTCCCGGGATGGCGGGACTGACCTATCAAGAAAGACTGGATCAACTGGGCTTGTATTCACTGGAGCTCAGAGGAATGAGAGGGGACCTCATAGAAACGTTTAAAATTCTGACGGGTTTAGACAGGTTAGATGCAGGAAGAATGTTCCCAATGTTGGGGAAGTCCAGAACCAGGGGTCACAGTCTAAGGATAAGGGGTAAGCCATTTAGGACCGAGATGAGGAGAAACTTCTTCACCCAGAGAGTGGTGAACCTGTGGAATTCTCTACAACAGAAAGTAGTTGAGGCCAATTCACTAAATATATTCAAAAGGGAGTTAGATGAAGTCCTTACTACTCGGGGGATCAAGGGGTATGGCGAGAAAGCAGGAAGGGGGTACTGAAGTTTCATGTTCAGCCATGAACTCATTGAATGGTGGTGCAGGCTAGAAGGGCTGAATGGCCTGCTCCTGCACCTATTTTCTATGTTTCTATGATTAGGAGGGAAGTCAAAAAAACAATTAGAAAAGCATAAAAGAAATATGAAATTAAATTATCAAGGAACATAAAACAACATAGTAAAATATTTTATCGGCACATAAATTAAAATGGAATGTCGGTGGGAGGGGGGGAACAGGGACCGTCAGGATAAAATTTCAGGCAGCGATAGCGAAATGATAGAAATATTAAATAATTATTTTGCCTCAGTTTTTAGCAGGGAGACAGATCAGGTGGACATGACATTGGAAGATGAGATTAGAAATAATATAACCACATTTAAAATAAAAGAGGGGATATATTAAATAAACTAATCAAACTCAAAGAGGATAAAACCCCTGGTCTTGATTGATTATGTATTTAACCCTGTGTAACCTGCATGACACCTGACCACCAGGGGGCCTACCTGTTGGAGTCCCAAGGGATCCCAGCATCCTGTGGGAGCACGGTATATAAGCAGACCACCCACGGGGTACCTGCACTCTGGAATCTTAATAAAGGAGCTAAGGTCACACTTGCTCATTACACACAGTACTCAGTCTGACCATTTATTATGAGTGTAACAGATTATATCCGTGCATTGTATTAAATCTAGGGAAGAGATAACAGAGGCATTATTACACATATTTAATAATTCATTAGAAAAAGGTGCAGTGCCATAGGACTGGCGGATAGCTGACGTAATACCTATAAAGAAGGGGGACAGAACATGTCCAGGGAATTATAGACCAGTCAGCTTCACATCGGTGGTAGGAAAAATAACGGAATCCCTACTAAAGGAGAAAATAGAAGAACATCGAGAAACCAAAAATATAATAATGTAGAGTCAGCATGGATTTCAAAAAGGAAAGTCTCGCTTGACCAAACTCACTGAATTTTTTGAAAAGGTAACAGAGAGTAGACAGGGGTATATTTGTTCCTGGGGAGATGAAGAGGGGTGGAAGGAGGCTCATAAGAACATAATAAATGGGAGCAGGAGTAGGCCATTCAGCCCTTTGAGCCTGCAGTGGATATCATTTACCTACATTTTCAAAAGGCCTTTGATAAAGTCCCCTATAATAGACTTATGAACAAGGTCAGAGAATGCAGAGTCAGGGACAAGTAGCAGAATGGATCACTAGCTGGCCTCAGACAGAAAGCAGAGAGTAGGGGTAAAGGGTAGTTATTCACAGTGGCAGAGGGTGGGTAGTGGTGTTTCACAGGGATCAGTGCTGGGACCACTGCTGTTCACTATTGACATCAATGATTTAGACTGGAATCAAAAACACAATTTCTAAATTTGCGGTTGACACCACATTGGGGGATAGTCGATTCTGAGGGGGACTGCAACAAATTACAGTGGGACATTAATAAACTTACAGAATGGGCATATAATTGGCAAATGAAGTTCAACACAGATAAATGTGAGGTATTGCATTTTGGGAGGACGAATAGGGAGGTCACTTATTACTTGGAAAATAAGAATTTAAATGGAAGAAGAACAGAGGGATCTGGGAATACAAATACACACATCACTGAAAGTTGTGACACAGGTTAGCAAGGTCATAAAAAGCAAACCAAGCACTAGGATTTATTTCTAGAGGGATAGAATTGAAAAGTAGGGAAGTTATTCTAAACCTGTATCGAACCTTGGTTAGACCACACTTGGAGTACTGCGTACAGTTCTGGTCTCCATATTATAACAAGGATATAGAGGCACTGGAGAGGGTGCAGAGAAGATTTACAAGGATGATACCTAGCGAGGTTTTACCAATCAGGAAAGGCTGCACTGGCTCGGCGGAGGAGCATCGGGATGGGAATAGGGCCACCAAGGGATGGTCAAGATAGAATCACAGGCTGAGGGCGACCTAATAGAGGTCTTTAAAATGATGAACGGTTTTGATAGAGTAGACACAGAGGGCTGAATTTTCTGGGATGGTAATGGGTGAAATCAGTGGCAGGTCAGGTGGGAAAGTTGTTATTTTTGACAGCAGGTTGGGAACCCGCTGTCATCTCACCCCACGCGCCTTTCCCATGTCGTGCCAACATGCAGCGGCGGGGACCCAATTCAAATCATTATGAGGTAGCTCACAGGCACTTGAGAACCTTTTTCCCCCCTACTTTCAAAAGCTCCCTGCATGGCCACGGGATTCACACAGCTCGGGAACCTGAGGCGGGATATCAGTGGCCATGGCTCCAGCTGATTACTTGACAGCATGGAAAACAAACCGAATAAAAACATGTTGATTACATCAGCCAACAGATTGATGGGGATTCTGTTCTACTTGAAATGCTACGGGTCAATGTTCATTCAGAAATTCCTCAAGGGATGTGAGTGCTACCCTGGATGATGAGGGAAGTACATTTTTACCAGCCATTCTCGGCTGTTGCCTTCCAACACAACAGTAATTGCGGTGAATTGATCTGCATTATAAAACATGGCATATACCGTCTAAATATGTTTGTGCTGTTTCTGGTCAGGTTTTTCTCACAGTATGCTGTGATTGTCCAATTACACATTAAATCAAGTCATCAACCGTAACACTTTCATTCTCATCACCCATTCCACTGGTTCAATTTATTTTCAGTCCCTGAATATGACTTTTAATGAACTAATGTAATTTTTCAGTCTGAGACGTTAGGGTGAATTTCTGCGAAGGTTCTCTCACTTGTCCATTATTAACTTCAGCGGAAGAGGTGCAGAAATCCCAGGAACTCATTGTAAGCTCCACTAAACACTGTTTGTCAGGGATTCCACAGCTCTTCCGCTGAACTTGCATAAGATTGTAAATCTACCCCTTTACAATTACATTTAAAACTGCTTAATTTCATGTATTATCAATACACACATCTTTTATTTGTTACCAGTTACTGATACAAAAGTCTACAGATTTGTGACTAAAGTACCAATAACTTCCCAATTAATGCACTTTTAAAAATTATGTTCTTGATTATAATTGTAGATATAGGTAAAAAACGGGATGAGGTCCTACGAGACGAATTTAAGGAGCTAGAAGCCAAATTAAAAAGTAGGATCTCAAAAGTAGTAATCTCAGGATTGCTACCAGTGCCATGTGCTAGTTAGAGTAGGAATCGCAGGATAGCGCAGATGAATACGTGGCTTGAGGAGTGGTGCATAAGGGAGGGATCCAAATTCCTGGGGCATTGGAACTGGTTCTGGGGGAGGTGGGACCAGTACAAACCAGATGGTCTGCTCCTGGGCAGGACCAGAACCAATGTCCTAGGGGGAGTGTTTGTTAGTGCTGTTGGGGAGGGGTTAAACTAATATGGCAGGGGAATGGGAACCAATGCAGGGAGACAGAGGGAAACAAAATGGAGACAGAAGCAAAAGACAGAAAGGAGATGAGTAAAAGTGGACGGCAGAGAAACCCAAGGCAAAAAACAAAAAGGGCCACTTTGCAGCAAAATTCTAAAGGGTCAAAGTGTGTTACAAAGACAAGCCTGAAGGCTCAGTGCCTCAATGCGAGGAGTATTCGGAATAAGGTGGACGAATTAACTGCGCAGATAGCAGTTAACGGATATGATATAATTGGCATCACGGAGACATGGCTCCAGGGTGACCAAGGCTGGGAACTCAACATCCAGGGGTATTCAACATTTAGGAAGGATAGACAGAAAGGAAAAGGAGGCGGGGTGGCGTTGCTGGTTAAAGAGGAAATTAATGCAATTGTAAGGAAAGACATTAGCTTGGATGATGTGGAATCGGTATGGGTGGAGCTACGGAATACCAAAGAGCAGAAAACGCTAGTGGGAGTTGTGTACAGACCTCCAAACAGTAGTAGTGAGGTTGGGGAGGGCATCAAACAGGAAATTTGGGGTGCATGCAATAAAGGTGCAGCAGTTATAATGGGTGACTTTAATATGCATATAGATTGGGCTAACCAAACGGGAAACAATACGGTGGAGGAGGATTTCCTGGAGTGCATAAGGGATGGTTTTCTGGACCAATATGTTGAGGAACCAACTAGGGGGGAGGCTATCTTAGACTGGGTGTTGTGTAATGAGAGAGGATTAATTAGCAATCTCATTGTGCGAGGCCCCTTGGGGAATTCTGCATTAGGATGGAGAATGAAACATTTAATTCAGAGACCATGGTCCAGAATTTAAAGAAAGGTAACTTTGAAGGTATGAGGCGTGAATTGGCTAGGATAGATTGGCGAATGATACTTAAGGGGTTGACAGTGGATGGGCAATAGCGGACATTTAGAGACCGCATGGATGAATTACAACAATTGTACATCCCTGTCTGGAGTAAAAATAAAAAAGGGAAGGTGGCTCAACCGTGGCTATCAAGGGAAATCAGGGATAGTATTAAAGCCAAGGAAGTGGCATACAAATTGGCCAGAAATAGCAGCGAACCCGGGGACTGGGAGAAATTTAGAACTCAGCAGAGGAGGACAAAGGATTTGATTAGGGCAGGGAAAATAGAGTACGAGAGGAAGGTTGCAGGGAACATTAAAATGGACTGCAAAAGCTTCTATACATATGTAAAGAGGAAAAGGTTAGTAAAGACAAACGTAGGTCCCCTGCAGTCAGAATCAGGGGAAGTCATAACGGGGAACAAAGAAATGGCTGACCAATTGAACAAGTACTTTGGTTCAGTATTCACTAAGGAGGACACAAACAGCCTTCCGGATATAAAAAGGAGTCTGAGGGTCTAGTAAGAAGGAGGAACTGAGGAAAATCCTTATTAGTCGGGAAATTGTGTTGGGGAAATTGATGGGATTGAAGGCAAATAAATCCCCAGGGCCTGATGGTCTGCATTCCAGAGTACTTAAGGAGGTGGCCTTGGAAATAGCGGATGCATTGACAGTCATTCTCCAACATTCCATAGACTCTGGATCAGTTCCTATGGAGTGGAGGGTAGCCAATGTAACCCCACTTTTTAAAAAAGGAGGGAGTGAAAAAACAGGGAATTATAGACCGGTCAGACTGACATCGGTCGTGAGTAAAATGATGGAATCAATTATTAAGGATGTCATAGCAGCGCATTTGGAAAGAGGTGACATGATAGGTCCAAGTCAGCATGGATTTGTGAAAGGGAAATCATGCTTGACAAATCTTCTGGAATTTTTTGAGGATGTTTCCAGTAGAGTGGACAAGGGGGAACCAGTTGATGTGGTGTATTTGGACTTTCAGAAGGCTTTCGACAAGGTCCCACACAAGAGATTAAAGTGCAAAGTTAAAGCACATGGCATTGGATTGAGAACTGGTTGACAGACAGGGAGCAAAGAGTAGGAGTAAATGGGTACTTTTCAGAATGGCAGGCAGTGACTAGTGGGGTACCGCAAGGTTCTGTGCTGGGGCCCCAGCTGTTTACATTGTACATTAATGATTTAGACGAGGGGATTAAATGTCGTATCTCCAAATTTGCGGATGACACTAAGTTGGGTGGCAGTGTGAGCTGCGAGGAGGATGCTATGAGGCTGCAGAGTGACGTGGATTGGTTAGGTGAGTGGGCAAATGCATGGCAGATGAAGTATAATGTGGATAAATGTGAGGTTATCCACTTTGGTTCTAAAAACAGAGAGACAGACTATTATCTGAATGGTGACAGATTAGGAAAAGGGGAGGTGCAACGAGACCTGGGTGTCATGGTACATCAGTCATTGAAGGTTGGCATGCAGGTACAGCAGGCGGTTAAGAAAGCAAATGGCATGTTGGCCTTCATAGCGAGGGGATTTGAGTACAAGGGCAGGGAGATGTTACTACAGTTGTACAGGGCCTTGGTGAGGCCACACCTGGAGTATTGTGTACAGTTTTGGTCTCCTAACTTGAGGAAGGACATTCTTGCCATTGAGGGAGTGCAGCGAAGGTTCACCAGACTGATTCCCGGGATGGCGGGACTGACATATCAAGAAAGACTGGATCAACTGGGCTTGTATTCACTGGAGTTCAGAAGAATGAGAGGGGACCTCATAGAAACGTTTAACATTCTGATGGGTTTAGACAGGTTAGATGCAGGAAGAATGTTCCCAATGTTGGGGAAGTCCAGAACCAGGGGTCACAGTCTAAGGATAAGGGGTAAGCCATTTAGGACCGAGAGGAGGAGAAACTTCTTCACCCAGAGAGTGGTGAACCTGTGGAATTCTCTACCACAGAAAGTTGTTGAGGCCAATTCACTAAATATATTCAAAATGGAGTTCGATGTAGTCCTTACTACTCGGGGGATCAAGGGGTATGGTGAGAAAGCAGGAATGGGGTACTGAAGTTGCATGTTCAGCCATGAACTCATTGAATGGCGGTGCAGGCTAGAAGGGCCGAATGGCCTACTCCTGCATCTATTTTCTATG
Organism: Pristiophorus japonicus; assembly: GCF_044704955.1. Lineage (NCBI taxonomy): Eukaryota > Metazoa > Chordata > Chondrichthyes > Pristiophoridae > Pristiophorus > Pristiophorus japonicus. The sequence goes on along the minus strand of NW_027254383.1, from coordinate 81,214 downwards.
TTTCTATGTTCCTATGGCATTACATTACTTATTGATAATATTATTTAAGTATTTCTCTGTCACTCATATATAACTTTTATTATATTATTGCAGAGCAAAGATTCAATGGCCACTATGGTTGATTAAACTCAAAATTTAATTGGCCATGGTCCCTTTAAGGATCCTTACTGGGCCGGGTACTGTGCTGGGCGGGTTTAATAGGCCCCTTTAAAGTAAGTTCATTTCCTGCAGCGGGATGGAGCCAGCAGCGAGGTCACGACCCGCCACGGACACCGGCTGCACCGGACCCGACAAGGTAAGGAAAATCCCGGCAGAGTGTTTCCACAGAGTGTGGGGAAGAGCATAACTAGTGGCCATCAATATAAGGTAGTCACCCAGAGACAAAATGGGGAATTCAGAAGAAACCTCTTTCCCCAGAGAGTGGTGAGAATGTGGAACTCGCTGCCACAGGGAGGGGTTGAAGTGAATAGTATCGATGCATTTAAGGGGAGACTAGAGATAAGGGAGAAGGGAATAGAGGGTTATGCTGATAGAGTTAGATGAGGAAAGACGGGAGGAGGCTCGAGTGGAGCATAAACGCCGGCATGGACTGGTTGGGCCGAATGGCCCGTTTCTGTGCCGTATATCCCGTGTAATCCTGTGTAATCCCATCAGCCTAACTATCTATTCATTTATCGCTCATGTACTTATCTAGCTTTCCCCTTGAATGCATCTATGCTATTCACCTCAACTACAAAAAGAGCAGGAAGGTGAAAAGGGCCCTGAGAGGGGCAGAGAGACAGTCCGGCAATAGATTGTCATCTTAACAGAAAGGAGGATATTAACAGTGAAAGAGTTGTCAGAGTGGGGCCGATTAGGGAACATCAGCGACAGGTCGGGGCCATAAAAGGAGCGGCGAGCAGCGACCATGGGCATCGTACCACGGCAAGGTACAGCGCGAGCTGGTGCAGGAGGGCGACGGCAGCGAAGAGTGACGTCATCAAGGTCCAGGTCGCTGATTGGAGCGTGGGCAGGTACAGCAGGAGCGGCGAGGTCGGGGCGATGGAGCGGCGAGAGACTGTGGTGGGATGTGATCGGGGTCCAGGAGAGGCGTGAGTTCAGGGCCAGGGGCCCAGGGGCAGCACGGACCCAGCCCACACTGCGATATGTGAGCGCACTGGGTCCGTGCAGCAGAGCAGGTCTCCAGTTGTCCTGGTTAACCCTTGCCACTGGACCAAGACCTGGCTCTGTCAAGCCCGTGTGGTGGCTGGTGTGTAACGGTCACCCCACGTTAAAATAATCCACCCACAGGCATCTTCCACCCTTCAACATGGAGTTCGGGATCTGGAATATTAGGTCCTTCATTGAAACACCTGTGAACTCATCCCTTGGCGTGGTAGCAAGTCATCCTCATTTCGAGGGACCGCCTATGCTGATGAGGGACCAAAATGGGGGCAGAGGGCATGGCTGGGCACTACACGAGTACTTTGCATCAGTGGTTACCACGGAGGAGGACTTTGCCAAAGCTATGGTGAACAAGGAGGTTGCTTCAATACTGGATGAGATAAAATGAGACAAAGAGGAGGTACTGGACAGGCTGGACCGTATGGGATGCACTCCAGGGTGCTGAGGGAAGTAAGGGTGGAAATTGGGGAGTTGCTGGCCATAATCTTCCAATCCTGCTTAGACACAGGTGAGGTGCCAGAGAACTGGAGCATTGCCAAAATACACCCTTGTTGAAAAAAGGGGAGCAGGATAAAGCTGGCAATTACAGGCCAGTACGAGCAGGTCTTCGAGGGGACGGTAGCATTGTGGTTATGTTACTGGGCATCGTGGCCCTAACGGAAACCTGGTCGAGGGCCGATGAATCCTTACCCTAAACGAAGCCTCCCCGCCTGGCTACACCTTCCACCACTTGTCCCGCCCAGACCGCCGTGGTGGCGGTGTGCCTCTCATCACCAAATCACACCGTGGTCTGTCACCCTCTGGCACTGTCACCTCCTTTGAACATCGAACCCTATTCCACCCCTCTCACCTCTCATTTAAAGTTCTCCTTCTCTCCCGCTCACTCAAGTACCATAAAACTGTATCACCGAGATATCCTCACTGCTTTCCTCCCTCAGCCTCTGCACCGAGCAACTTCTCATCCTCAGTGATTTCAACCCCCATCTCAATTCATCATGCTCTCTCTCCTCGGAGGTCACTCGCCTCCTGTCCTCCCTTAATCTCTCCCTCCATGTAAACTCCCCAACCCATATTCATGTCCAGCCCCTCAACCTTGCCATCTCTCGTGGCCTCGCTACTCCCATCGGGTCAATCACAGATAAGGCCATCTCTGACCACTTCCTCGTATCGCTCTCCACCCACATCCCCCTCCCCCCATCCAACCCTACCTCCTCCTGTGTCCGCCCCTCGAAAAAACTCTCTCCTGACTCTCCGACAACTGCACTTATGAACTCCCAAGTGTCCAGCCCTTGGGTCTCCATGCACCATACCATTTCTGCAGCTACTGATCTGCTCAATCACACCCTCAGCATCACCTTTGATACCCGAGTCCCTGTTAAAACAATTACTCTCTCTCACCCTGGCCGTTTCCCCGGTACAGCCCTGATCTTCGCTCCCTGAAGTCCAAGTGATGCAGACTTGAACGGATATGGCGGACAACTGGTTTCGCCATTCACCACCAGATCTGACAGGACCACATAAAGCACTATCGGGTCCTGCTCTCATCTGCCACAATCGCTCTGGAATCATTCTGGAATGCAAAGTTAAACCCCGGCTTCTAATTTCCACAGCAAACTGCCTTTTTAAACCTCCCTCCCCAGTCTCTTCCACCCTCTCCTCCGACAATAAGTGTGAGGAGATCATAGACTTCTTTGTCTGTAAGATTGAGACTTTGCCTCTTCCCCATGGGCCAGACTACCTCGAAGGAAGGCCCCTGCCCTAGCCCTTACTCCAGTTTATCTCTGACCTCCTCGTGACCTTATTCTCACCAAACTGCTGACCACCCAACTTCCTTTTCTGGCTCCCATGTTAGAACATAAGAGCATAAGAACTAGGAGGAGGAGTAGGCCATACAGCTCCTCGCGCCTGCCCCGCCATGTAATAAGACCATGGCTGATCCGATCATGGACTCAGCTCCACTTCCCCGCCCGCTCCCCATAACCCCTTATTCCCTTAGCTGACATTGTTAACGGTTCTCTCTCCTCAGGCACTGTCCCCCTCTCCCTCAAACCTGCCGTCATCACCCCTCTCCTCAAAAAACCAACCCTCGACCCCTCCGCCCTTGCAAACTACCGGCCCATCTCCAACCTCCCATTCCTCTCCCAAGTCCTTGAACACACCTCCCAAATCCGTGCCCATCTTTCCCACAATTCCATGTTTGAATCCTCCAATCCGATTTCTGCACCTGCCGAAACGGCTCTCATCAAAGTCACAAATGAATCCTTTGTGAGTGTGACAAAGGTAAACTATCCCTCCTCGTCCTCCTCGACCTGTCTGCAGCCTTTGACACGGCTGACCACTCCATCCTCCTCCAGCACCTCTCCACCATGGTCCAGCTGGGAGGAACTGCACTCGCCTGGTTCCATTCTTATCCATCTAATCGTAGTCAGAGAATCACCTTCAACGGCTTCTCTTCCCCCCCCGCATCGTTACCTCTGGTGTCCCCCCAAGGATCTATCCTTGGCCCCTCCTATTTCTCATCTACATGCTGCCCCTCGGCGACATCATCCGGAAACACAGCGTCAGTTTCCACATGTACGCTGACACCCAGCTCTACCTCACCCCCACTTCTCTCCACCCCTCCTCGCTCTCTAAATTGTCAGACTGCTTGTCCCACATCCAGTTCTGGATGAACAGAAATTTTCTCCAATTGAATATTGGGGAAGATCGAAGCCATTGTTTTCGGTCCCTGCCACAAACTCCGTTCCCTAGCCACTGACTCCATCCCTCTCCTCAACTCCTGTCTGAGGCTGAACCACACTGCTCACAACCTGGGTGTCATATCTGACCCTGAAATGGATTTTCGACCACATATCCACTGCATAACTAAGACCGCCTGTTTCCACCTCCGTAACATCGCCCGTCTCTGCCCTTGCCTCAGCTCATCCACTGCTGAAACCCTCATCCATGTCTTTGTTACCTCTAGACTCAACTATTCCAACGCACTCCTGGCTGGCCTTCCACATTCTACCCGACGTAAACTAGAGGTGATCCAAAACGCGGCTGCCAACTTGGTCCCCTAACTCGCACCCAGTCCCACTCACCCATCACCCCCTGTGTTCACTGCCCCGTGTCCTAACTCGCACCGAGTCCCACTCACCCATCACCCCCTGTGTTCACTGCCCCGTGTCCTAACTCGCACCGAGTCCCACTCACCCATCACCCCCTGTACTCACTGCCCCGTGTCCTAACTCACACCCAGTCCCACTCACCCATCACCCCCTGTGTTCACTGCCCCGTGTCCTAACTCGCACCCAGTCCCACTCACCCATCACCCCCTGTGTTCACTGACCCGTGTCCTAACTCGCACCGAGTCCCACTCACCCATCACCCCCTGTGCTCGCTGACTTACATTGGCTCCCGGTTAAGCAAAGCCTCGATTTCAAAATTTTCATCCTTATTTTCAAATCCCTCCATGGCCTCGCCCTCCCTATCTCTGTAATCTCCTCCAGCCCCACAACCCCCCGAGATGTCTGCACTCCTCTAATTCTGCCTTCCTGAGCATCCATGATTATAATCGCTCCACCATCGGTGGCCGTGCCTTCTGTTGCCTGGGCCCCAAGCTCTGGAACTCCCCCCCTAAATCTCTCCGCCTCTCTACCTCTCTTTCCTTCCTCAAGACACTCCATAAAACTGACCTCTTTGACCCAGCTTTTGGTCACCTGCGCTAATTTCTACTTATGCGGCTCAGTGTCAAATTGTTTTATCTCATAATACTTCTGTGAGGCGCCTTGGGACATTTCACTACGGTAAAGGTGCTATATAAATACAATATGTTGTTGTTGTTGTATTCCAGAGGCCTGGACTAATAGCCCAGAAACGTGAGTTCAAATCACAGCAGCTGGGGAATTTAAATTCAGTTAATTAAATAAATTTGGAATTATAAAAAAATGCTATTATCATTAATGGTGACTAGAAACTACCGAATTGATGTAAAAACCCTTCGAGTTCACTAATACCCTTTAGGGAAGGAAATCTGTTGCCCTTACCCGGTCTGGCCGATATGTGACTCAGGACCCACAGCAATGCCCTCTGAAATTGCCCAGCGAGACACTCACTTGTACCAAAGCACTACGAAAAACAATAATAAGAATAAAACCGGACAGACCACCCGGCATCAACCTCGGCACCGGCTTCGGACACAACAACGGCACGCCCGGCCCAGCCCACCCGGCAAAGTCCTTCTCACCAACATCTGGGGACTTGTGCCAAAACTGGGAGGGCTGTCCCACAGACAGACAGTCATAGTCACAGAATCATACCTTTCAATCAATGTCCCAGACTCCTCCATCACTATTCTTGGGTATGTCCTGTCCCACCGGCAGGACAGATCCACCAGGGGGGGCGGCACAATGGTATACAGTCGGGAGGGAGTGGCCCTGGGAGTCCTCAACATTGACTCTGGACCCCATGAAGTCTCATTGCTTCACGTCCAGCATGGGCAAGGAAACCTTCTGCTGATTACCCCTACTGCCTTCCCTCAGCTGATGAATCAGTATCCTCCATGTTGAACACCACTTGGAAACATAGAAACATAGAAAATAGGTGCAGGAGTAGGCCATTCAGCCCTTCGAGCCTGCACCACCATTCAATAAGATCATGGCTGATCATTCCCTCAGTACCCCTTTCCTGCTTTCTCTCCATACCCCTTGATCCCTTTAGCCGTAAGGGCCATATCTAACTCCCTCTTGAATATATCCAATGAACTTGCATCAACAACTCTCTGCAAGGAATTCCACAGGTTAACAACTCTCTGAGTGAAGAAGTTTCTCCTCATCTCAGTCCTAAATGGCCTACCCCTTATCCTAAGACTGTGTCCCTTGGTTCTGGACTTCCCCAACATCGGGAACATTCTATCCGCATCTAACCTGTCACGTCCCATCAGAATCTTATATGTTTCTACAAGATCCCCTCTCATCCTTCTAAACTCCAGTGAATAAAGGCCCAGTTGATCTGGTCTCTCCACATATGACAGTCTGGTGAACCTTCACTGCACTCCCTCAATAGCAAGAACGTCCTTCCTCAGATTAGGAGACCAAAACTGAACACAATATTCCAGGTGAGGCCTTACCAAGGCCCTGTACAACTGCAGTAAGATCTCCCTGCTCCTATACTCAAATCCCCTAGCTGTGAAGGCCAACATACCATTTGCCTTCTTCACTGCCTGCTGTACCTGCATGCCAACTTTCAATGACTGATGTACCATGACATCCAGGTCTCGTTGCACCTCCCCCTTTCCTAATCTGTTGCCATTCGGATAATATTTTGTCTTCGCATTCTTGCTCCCAAAGTGGATAACCTCACATTTATCCACATTATACTGCATCTGCCATGCATTTGCCCACTCACCTAACCTGTCCAAGTCACCCTGCAGCCTCCTAGCATCACCCTCACAGCTCACACCACCACCCAGTTTGGTGTCATTTGCAAACTTGGAGATATTACACTCAATTCCTTCATCCAAATCATTGATGTATATTGTAAATAGCTGGGGTCCCAGCACTGAGCCCTGCAGCACTCCAGTAGTCACTGCCTGCCATTCTGAAAAGGACCCATTTATCCCGAAAAAGCACTGAGAGTAGCAAGGGCACAGAATGCACTCTGGGTGGGGGACTTCAATGTCCATCACCAAGAGTGGTTTGGAAGCACCAATACTGACCGAGCTGGCCAAGTCCTGAAGGACATAGCTGCCAGACTGGGCCTGCGGCAGGTGGTGAGAGAACCAACACGAGGGAAAACCTACGTCATCTTGTCCTCACCAATCTACTTGTCGCAGATGCATCTGTCCATGACAGTACTGGTAGTGTTATGTATGCAACACCTTGTAACCAGCATTCTACCGCCACCAGAGGGCGCATCTGCTGGAGCACTGTATATAAGCAGGCCCCCCATGCTGTGCCGGCACTCTGGAGTCAGAATAAAGAAAATAAGGTCACACTTATTCAAGTCTACAGTACTCAGTCACATTGCTTTATTTGAGACATAACAGGTAGCAGTGACCACCGCACAATCCTTGTGGAGACAAAGTCCTGTTTTTACACTGAGGACACCCTCCATTGTGTTGTGTAGCCCAACACCGTGCTAAATGGGATAGATTCAGAACAGATCTAGCAGCTCAAAACTGGGCTTCCATGAGGCGCTGTGGGCCATCAGCAGCAGCAGAATTGTATTCCACCACAATCTGTAACCTCATGGCCCGACATATCCCTCACTCTACCATTACCAGAAAGCCAGGAGACCAACCCTGGTTCAATGAGGAGTGCAGAAGAGCATGTCAGGAGCAGCACCAGGTGTATCTAAACATGAGGTGCCAACCTGGGGAATCTGCACCACAGGACTACATGCACGCTAAACAGCGGAAGCAGCATGTTATAGACAGAGCTAAGTGATCCCACAATTAACGGGTCAGATCAAAGCTCTGCAGTCCTGTCACATCCAGTGGTGAATGGTGGTGGACCATTAAACAACTAACGGGAGGAGGAGGCTCCATGAATATCCCCATCCTCAATGATGGCGGAACCTAGCACGTGAGTGCAACAGACAAGGCTGAAGTGTTTATAACCATCTTCAGCCAGAAGTGCCGAGTGGATGATCCATATAGGCCTCCTCCTGAGGTACCCACCATCACAGAAGCCAGTCTTCAGCCAATTCGATTCACTCCACGTAATATCAAGAAAGGGCTGAGCGCACTGGATACAGCAAAGGCTGTGGGCCCCGATACCATCCCGGCTGTGTGCTGAAGACTTGTGCTCCAGAACTAGCCGCGCCTCTAGCCAAGCTGTTCCAGTACAGCTACAACACTGGCATCTACCCAACAATGTGGAAAACTGACCAGGTATGTCCTGTCCACAAAAAGCAGGACAAATCCAATCCGGCCAATTACCGCCCCATCAGTCTACTCTCAATCATCAGCAAAGTGATGGAAGGTATCGTCGACAGGGCTATCAAGCGGCACTTACTCACCAATAACCTGCTCACCGATGCTCAGTTTGGGTTCCACCAGGATCACTCGGCTCCAGACCCCATTACAGCCTTGGTCCAAACATGGACAAAAGAGCTGAATTCCAGAGGTGGGGTGAGAGTGACATCAAGGCAGCATTTGACCGAGTGTGGCATCAAGGAGCCCCAGTAAAACTGAAGTCAATGGGAATCAGGGGAAAACTCTCCACTGGCTGGAGTCATACCCAGCACAAAGGAAGATGGTTGTGGTGGTTGGAGGTCAATCATCACAGCCCCAGGACATCGCTGCAGGAGTTCCTCAGGGCAGTGTCCTAGGCCCAACCATCTTCAGCTGCTTCATCAATGACCTTCCCTCCATCATAAGGTCAGAAGTGGGGATGTTCGCTGATGACTGCACAGTGTTCAGTTCCATTCACAACTCCTCAGATAATGGAGCAGTCCGTGCCGCATGCAGCAAGACCTGGACAATATTCAGATGTGGCAAGTAATATTCACACCACACAAGTGCCAGGCAATGACCATCTCCAACAAGCGAGAGTAACCACCGCCCCTTGACATGCAACAGCATTACCATCGCCGAATCCCCCACCATCAACATCCTGGGGGTCACCATTGACCAGAAACTTAACTGGACCAGACACATAAATACTGTGGCCACAAGAGCGGGTCAGAGGCTGGGTATTCTGCGGTGAGTGTCTCACCTCCTGACTCCCCAAAGCCTCTCCACCATCTACAAGACACAAGTCAGGAGTGTGATGGAACACTCCCCACTTGCCTGGATGAGTGCAGCTCCAACAACTCAAGAAGCTCGACACCATCCAGGACAAAGCAGCCGCTTGATCGGCTCCCCATCCACCACCTCCAACACTCACTCCCTCCACCACCGGCGCCCCCTGGCTGCAGTGTGCACCATCTACAAGATGCACTGCAGCAACTCGCCAAGGCTTCTTCGGCAGCACCTCCCAAACCCGCGACCTCTACCGCCTAGAAGGACAAGGGCAGCAGGTGCATGGGAACACCACCACCTCCACGTTCCCCTCCCAGTCACACACCATCCTGACTTGGAAATATATCGGCCGTTCCTTCATCGTCGCTGGGTCACAATCCTGGAACTCCCTCCCTAACAGCACTGTGGGAGACCCTCACCACACGGACTGCAGCGGTTCAAGATCGTGGCTCACCACCACCTTCTGAACGACAACTTGTATTTTATTTATATAGCGCCTTTAAGGTAGTAAAACATCCCAAGGCACTTCACAGGAATGTTATAAGACAAAAAATTGGCTCCGAGACACAAAAGAAATAAGGGCAGATGACCAAAAGCTTGGTCAAAGAGGTAGGTTTTGAAAGCATCTTAAAGGAGGAAAGAGAGGTAAAGAGGTGGAGAGGTTTAGGCAGGGCTTAGGGAACAGCTGAAGACACGGCCACCGATGGTGGAGCGATTATAATCAGGGATGCTCAGGAGGGCAGAATTAGAGGAGTGCAGACATCTCGGGGGGTTGTGGGGCTGGAGGAGATTACAGAGATAGGGAGGGGCAAGGGCCATGGAGGGATTTGAAAATAAGGATGAGAAATTTGAAATTGAGACGCTGCTTCACCGGGAACCAATGTAGGTCAGCGAGCACAGTGGGTGATGGGTGAGCGGGACTCAGTGTGAGTTAGGACGCGGGGGCAGCGAGCACAGGGGGTGATGGGTGAGCGGGACTCGGTGTGAGTTAGGGCATGGGGCAGTGAGCACAGGGGGTGATGGGTGAATGACTTGGTGCGAGTTAGGGGACGGGGCAGTGAGCACAGGGGGTGATGGGTGAGTGGGACTTGGTGCGAGTTAGGACATGGGTCAGTGAGCACAGGGGGTGATGGGTGAATGACTTGGTGCGAGTTAGGGGACGGGGCAGTGAGCACAGGGGGTGATGGGTGAGCGGGACTCGGTGCGAGTTAGGACACGGGGCAGTGAGCACAGTGGGTGATGGGTAAGCGGGACTCGGTGCGAGTTAGGACACGGGGTAGTGAGCACAGGGGGTGATGGGTGAGTGGGACTCGGTGTGAGTTAGGACACGGGGCAGTGAGCACAGGGGGTGATGGGTGAGCGGGACTCGGTGCGAGTTAGGACACGGGGCAGTGAGTACAGGGGGTGATGGGTGAGCTGGACTGGATGCAAGTTAGGACACGGAGTCAGCGAGCACAGGGGGTGATGGGTGAGCGGGACTCGGTGCGAGTTAGGACATGGGGCAGTGAGCACAGGGGGTGATGGGTGAATGACTTGGTGCGAGTTGGGGCATGGGGCAGTGAGCACAGAGGGTGATGGGTGAGCGGGACTCGGTGCGAGTTAGGACATGGGGCAGTGAGCACAGGGGGTGATGGGTGAGTGGGACTTGGTGCGAGTTAGGACATGGGTCAGTGAGCACAGGGGGTGATGGGTGAGTGGGACTTGGTGCGAGTTAGGACACGGGGCAGCGAGCACAGGGGGTGATGGGTGAGCGGGACTCGGTGCGAGTTAGGACATGGGCAGCCGAGCTTTAGATGACCTCAAGTTTACAGAGTGTAGATTGTGGGAGGCCAGCCAGGAGTGCATTGGATAGCTGTTTTTCGGGCAGGAGCGAGGTATACAATGGTTTCACCAGGGGTCGGTATTGCTGCTGTTTTGATAGACATTAATGACTTGTATTTGGGGGTACTGGGCTCAATTTCAAAATTTGCAGCTGACACGAAACTTAGAATTGTAGTAAACTGTGAGGAAGACAGTGATAGACGTCAAGAAGACATAGACAGGCTGGTGGAAAGGGTGGGCACGGGGCAGATTAAATTCAATGCAGAGAAAGTAAAACTTTTCAAAGAGAAAGGCAAACTGGAGAAGGAGAAGGGGTGGCCCTGATAATAAAGGATGGGCTAAAGACAGTAGAAAGATCTTAGCTCGGAAATCGAGAAATGAAGGAGTGGAAGTGTTGGGTAATACATTTCTGTCGGAAGAATGGAGAGAGCAGACACAGTAAATGGTACAATTGTAAAGGGGGTGCAGGAACAGAGAGACCTGAGGGTGCGGGTACACAAACGTTGAATGTGGCAGGGCAGGCTAACAAAGCAGTGAATAAAGCATGTGGGATTCTGGGTTTTATAAATAAAGGGAATGAGTACAGAAGGCAGGGAGTTATACAAATCCTGTTATAAAAGACTAGTTGGGCTCCAGTTGGAGTATTGTGGCCAATTCTGGGCACAACACATTCGGAAGGATGTGAAGGCTTTGGAGAGGGTGCAGAGGAGATTTGGGTCTGGAAATTCTGGTCATACACGCCTCCCGTTCGCTCCCCGGGGGGGGGGGGGTTAGAGGTCATAAACAACTTATCGCCCGGGCGTGGTGCCGCTAATGCCTCCCGCTAAATTCGGCGGGAGATTAGTGGCGGCGGTAACCCGTAGCGCCCCGTTCCATTGGCGATGACGTCATCACTGTGTGCAGAGCCCCGGACCCTAAATTTGGCATCGTCCCCTGAAGCTGCACGGGGCAATGAGAGAGACAGGTTCAGGGGTCACGGACCGGGCGGCAGGGTAAAGGGGAGCTGCAGTGCTTGTCGACTAACATGGTGCAACATAGGTACTTTCAACACGGGGTCCCTCCGCAATCGGTCAGCCCAGCGCTCTGCTTGAGTGCCAGGCTGTTGGCACGGCAACCCTGCTCCCGGTGGTCCAGGGAGGGGCCGTTTATTGCTGCAATGCTTGCAGCTTGGGCCCTACCCTTTAATTAAGGGAAGAGCCCCTCCTACCCGGCAGCTAGGCGGCCCAGTGCGTAGCCATGCGCCCCATTCCCGACTCGCCCCCAACCGCTCCGCTCCCGAACCACTCCCGACCCGCCCGCTCCGCTCCCGACCCGCCCCCAACCCGTCCGTCCCGCTCCCGAACCGCCCGCCCCGCTCCCGACCCGCCCTCCCCGCTCCGCTCCCGAACCGCCCGCCCCGCTCCGCTCCCGAATCGCCCCCAACCGCTCCGCTCCCGACCCGCCCTCCCCGCTCCACTCCCGACTCGCCCTCCCCGCTCCGCTCCCGAACCGCTCCCGACCCGTCCGCTCCGCTCCCGACTCGCCCTCCCCGCTCCGCTCCCGAACCGCCCGCTCCGCTCACGACTCGCCTTCCCCGCTCCGCTCCATAACCGCTCCCGACTCGCCCTCCCCACTCCGCTCCCGACCCGCCCGCCCCGCTCCCGACTCGCCCTCCCCACTCCGCTCCCGAACCGCTCCCGACCCGCCCGCCCCGCTCCCGACTCGCTAACTCCCCGCCCCGCTCCCGACTCGCCCTCCCCGCTCCCGACTCGCCCTCCCCGCTCCCGACTCGCCCTCCCCACTCCGCTCCCGAACCGCTCCCGACTCGCCCTCCCCACTCCGCTCCCGAACCGCTCCCGACTCGCCCTCCCCACTCCGCTCCCGACTCGCCCTCCCCACTCCGCTCCCGACCCGCCCGCCCCGCTCCCGACTCGCCCTCCCCACCCCGCTCCCGACTCGCCCGCCCCGCTCCCGACTCGCCCTCCCCACCCCGCTCCCGACTCGCCCTCCCCACCCCGCTCCCGACTCGCCCTCCCCACCCCGCTCCCGACTCGCCCTCCCCACCCCGCTCCCGACTCGCTAACTCCCCGCTCCGCTCCCGACTCGCCCTCCCCGCTCCCGACTCGCCCTCCCCACTCCGCTCCCGACCCGCCCGCCCCGCTCCCGACTCGCCCACCCCGCTCCCGACTCGCCCTCCCCGCTCCGCTCCATAACCGCTCCCGACCCGCCCACCCCGCTCCCGACTCGCTAACTCCCCGCTCCGCTCCCGACCTGCCCGCCCCGCTCCCGACTCGCCCTCCCCACTCCGCTCCCGAACCGCTCCCGACCCGCCCGCCCCGCTCCCGACTCGCCCTCCCCGCTCCGCTCCATAACCGCTCCCGACCCGCCCGCCCCGCTCCCAACTCGCCCTCCCCGCTCCGCTCCCAACCCGCCCGCCCCGCTCACGACTCGCCTTCCCCGCTCCGCTCCCGAGCCGCCCGTCCCGCTCCCAACTCGCCCTCCCCGCTCCGCTCCATAACCGCTCCCGACTCGCCCTCCCCACTCCGCTCCCGAACCGCTCCCGCCCCGCTCCCGACTCGCCCTCCCCACTCCGCTCCCGACCCGCCCGCCCCGCTCCCAACTCGCCCTCCCCGCTCCGCTCCATAACCGCTCCCGACTCGCCCTCCCCGCTCCGCTCCATAACCGCTCCCGACCCGCCCACCCCGCTCCCGACTCGCTAACTCCCCGCTCCGCTCCCGACCTGCCCGCCCCGCTCCCGACTCGCCCTCCCCGCTCCGCTCCCGAACCGCTCCCAACCCGCCCGCCCCGCTCCCGACTCGCCCACCCCGCTCCCGACTCGCTAACTCCCCGCTCCGCTCCCGACCTGCCCGCCCCGCTCCCGACTCGCCCTCCCCGCTCCGCTCCCGAACCGCTCCCAACCCGCCCGCCCCGCTCCCAACTCGCCCTCCCCGCTCCGCTCCCGAACCGCTCCCAACCCGCCCGCCCCGCTCCCGACTCGCCCTCCCCGCTCCGCTCCATAACCGCTCCCGACTCGCCCTCCCCGCTCCGCTCCATAACCGCTCCCGACTCGCCCTCCCCACCCCGCTCCCGACTCGCTAACTCCCCGCTCCGCTCCCGACCTGCCCGCCCCGCTCCCGACTCGCCCTCCCCACTCCGCTCCCGAACCGCTCCCGACCCGCCCGCCCCGCTCCCAACTCGCCCTCCCCGCTCCGCTCCCGAACCGCTCCCGAACCGCCCGCCCCACTCCCAACTCGCCCTCCCCGCTCCGCTCCCGAACGCTCCCGACTCGCCCTCCCCGCTCCGCTCCCGAACCGCTCCCAACCCGCCCGCCCCGCTCCCGACTCGCCCGCCCCGCTCCGCTCCCGAACCGCTCCCAACCCGCCCATCCCGCTCCCGACTCGCCCTCCCCGCTCCGCTCCCGAACCGCTCCCAACCCGCCCGCCCCGCTCCCGACTCGCCCTCCCCGCTCCGCTCCATAACCGCTCCCGACTCGCCCTCCCCGCTCCGCTCCATAACCGCTCCCGACTCGCCCTCCCCACCCCGCTCCCGACTCGCTAACTCCCCGCTCCGCTCCCGACCTGCCCGCCCCGCTCCCGACTCGCCCTCCCCACTCCGCTCCCGAACCGCTCCCGACCCGCCCGCCCCGCTCCCAACTCGCCCTCCCCGCTCCGCTCCCGAACCGCTCCCGAACCGCCCGCCCCACTCCCAACTCGCCCTCCCCGCTCCGCTCCCGAACCGCTCCCAACCCGCCCATCCCGCTCCCGACTCGCCCTCCACGCTCCGCTCCCGAACCGCTCCCAACCTGCCCGTCACGCTCCCGACTCGCCCTCCCCGCTCCGCTCCATAACCGCTCCCGACCCGCCCGCCCCGCTCCCGACTCGCCCTCCCCGCTCCGCTCCATAACCGCTCCCGACCCGCCCACCCCGCTCCCGACTCGCCCTCCCCGCTCCCGACTCGCTAACTCCCCGCTCCGCTCCCGACCCGCCCGCCCCGCTCCCGACTCGCCCTCCCCGCTCCGCTCCATAACCGCTCCCGACCCGCCCGCCCCGCTCCCGACTCGCCCTCCCCGCTCCGCTCCCGAACCGCTCTCGACCCGCCCGCCCCGCTCCCGACTCGCCCTCCCCACTCCGCTCCCGACCCGCCCGCCCCGCTCCCGACCCGCCCGCCCCGCTCCCGACTCGCCCTCCCCGCTCCGCTCCCGAACCGCTCCCAACCCGCCCGCCCCGCTCCCGACCCGCCCGCCCCGCTCCCGACTCGCCCTCCCCGCTCCGCTCCCGAACCGCTCCCAACCCGCCCGCCCCGCTCCCGACTCGCCCTCCCCACTCCGCTCCCGAACCGCTCCCGACCTGCCCGCCCCGCTCCCGACTCGCCCTCCCCACTCCGCTCCCGAACCGCTCCCGACCCGCCCGCCCCGCTCCCAACTCGCCCTCCCCGCTCCGCTCCATAACCGCTCCCGACTCGCCCTCCCCGCTCCGCTCCATAACCGCTCCCGACCCGCCCACCCCGCTCCCGACTCGCTAACTCCCCGCTCCGCTCCCGACCTGCCCGCCCCGCTCCCGACTCGCCCTCCCCGCTCCGCTCCCGAACCGCTCCCAACCCGCCCGCCCCGCTCCCGACTCGCCCACCCCGCTCCCGACTCGCTAACTCCCCGCTCCGCTCCCGACCTGCCCGCCCCGCTCCCGACTCGCCCTCCCCGCTCCGCTCCCGAACCGCTCCCAACCCGCCCGCCCCGCTCCCGACTCGCCCTCCCCGCTCCGCTCCCGACCCGCCCGCCCCGCTCCCGACTCGCCCTCCCCGCTCCGCTCCATAACCGCTCCCGACTTGCCCTCCCCGCTCCGCTCCCGAACCGCTCCCAACCCGCCCGCCCCGCTCCCGACTCGCCCTCCCCGCTCCGCTCCATAACCGCTCCCGACTCGCCCTCCCCGCTCCGCTCCATAACCGCTCCCGACCCGCCCGCCCCGCTCCGCTCCCGAACCGCTCCCAACCCGCCCGCCCCGCTCCCGACTCGCCCTCCCCGCTCCGCTCCATAACCGCTCCCGACTCGCCCTCCCCGCTCCGCTCCATAACCGCTCCCGACTCGCCCTCCCCACCCCGCTCCCGACTCGCTAACTCCCCGCTCCGCTCCCGACCTGCCCGCCCCGCTCCCGACTCGCCCTCCCCACTCCGCTCCCGAACCGCTCCCGACCCGCCCGCCCCGCTCCCAACTCGCCCTCCCCGCTCCGCTCCCGAACCGCTCCCGAACCGCCCGCCCCACTCCCAACTCGCCCTCCCCGCTCCGCTCCCGAACGCTCCCGACTCGCCCTCCCCGCTCCGCTCCCGAACCGCTCCCAACCCGCCCGCCCCGCTCCCGACTCGCCCTCCCCGCTCCGCTCCCGAACCGCTCCCAACCCGCCCATCCCGCTCCCGACTCGCCCTCCACGCTCCGCTCCCGAACCGCTCCCAACCTGCCCGTCACGCTCCCGACTCGCCCTCCCCGCTCCGCTCCATAACCGCTCCCGACCCGCCCGCCCCGCTCCCGACTCGCCCTCCCCGCTCCGCTCCATAACCGCTCCCGACCCGCCCACCCCGCTCCCGACTCGCCCTCCCCGCTCCCGACTCGCTAACTCCCCGCTCCGCTCCCGACCCGCCCGCCCCGCTCCCGACTCGCCCTCCCCGCTCCGCTCCATAACCGCTCCCGACCCGCCCGCCCCGCTCCCGACTCGCCCTCCCCGCTCCGCTCCATAACCGCTCCCGACCCGCCCACCCCGCTCCCGACTCGCTAACTCCCCGCTCCGCTCCCAACCCGCCCGCCCCGCTCCCGACTCGCCCTCCCCGCTCCGCTCCCGAACCGCTCTCGACCCGCCCGCCCCGCTCCCGACTCGCCCTCCCCACTCCGCTCCCGACCCGCCCGCCCCGCTCCCGACCCGCCCGCCCCGCTCCCGACTCGCCCTCCCCGCTCCGCTCCCGAACCGCTCCCAACCCGCCCGCCCCGCTCCCGACCCGCCCGCCCCGCTCCCGACTCGCCCTCCCCGCTCCGCTCCCGAACCGCTCCCAACCCGCCCGCCCCGCTCCCGACTCGCCCTCCCCACTCCGCTCCCGAACCGCTCCCGACCTGCCCGCCCCGCTCCCGACTCGCCCTCCCCGCTCTGCTCCCGAACCGCTCCCGACCCGCCCACTCCGCTCCCAACCCGCCCGCCCCGCTCCCGACTCGCCCTCCCCACCCCGCTCCCGACTCGCTAACTCCCCGCTCCGCTCCCGACCTGCCCGCCCCGCTCCCGACTCGCCCTCCCCACTCCGCTCCCGAACCGCTCCCGACCCGCCCGCCCCGCTCCCGACTCGCCCTCCCCGCTCCGCTCCATAACCGCTCCCGACCCGCCCACCCCGCTCCCGACTCGCTAACTCCCCGCTCCGCTCCCGACCTGCCCGCCCCGCTCCCGACTCGCCCTCCCCACTCCGCTCCCGAACCGCTCCCGACCCGCCCGCCCCGCTCCCGACTCGCCCTCCCCGCTCCGCTCCATAACCGCTCCCGACCCGCCCGCCCCGCTCCCAACTCGCCCTCCCCGCTCCGCTCCCGAACCGCTCCCAACCCGCCCGCCCCGCTCACGACTCGCCTTCCCCGCTCCGCTCCCGAAACGCTCCCGAGCCGCCCGTCCCGCTCCCAACTCGCCCTCCCCGCTCCGCTCCATAACCGCTCCCGACTCGCCCTCCCCACTCCGCTCCCGAACCGCTCCCGACCCGCCCGCCCCGCTCCCGACTCGCCCTCCCCACTCCGCTCCCGAACCGCTCCCGACCAGCCCGCCCCGCTCCCAACTCGCCCTCCCCGCTCCGCTCCATAACCGCTCCCGACTCGACCTCCCCGCTCCGCTCCATAACCGCTCCCGACCCGCCCACCCCGCTCCCGACTCGCTAACTCCCCGCTCCGCTCCCGACCTGCCCGCCCCGCTCCCGACTCGCCCTCCCCGCTCCGCTCCCGAACCGCTCCCAACCCGCCCGCCCCGCTCCCGACTCGCCCTCCCCGCTCCGCTCCCGAACCGCTCCCGACCCGCCCGCCCCGCTCCCAACTCGCCCTCCCCGCTCCGCTCCCGAACCGCTCCCAACCCGCCCGCCCCGCTCCCGACTCGCCCTCCCCGCTCCGCTCCATAACCGCTCCCGACTCGCCCTCCCCGCTCCGCTCCCGAACCGCTCCCGACCCGCCCGCCCCGCTCCCGACTCGCCCTCCCCACTCCGCTCCCGAACCGCTCCCGACCCGCCCGCCCCGCTCCCGACTCGCCCTCCCCGCTCCGCTCCATAACCGCTCCCGACCCGCCCACCCCGCTCCCGACTCGCTAACTCCCCGCTCCGCTCCCGACCTGCCCGCCCCGCTCCCGACTCGCCCTCCCCACTCCGCTCCCGAACCGCTCCCGACCCGCCCGCCCCGCTCCCAACTCGCCCTCCCCGCTCCGCTCCCGAACCGCTCCCGAACCGCCCGCCCCGCTCCCAACTCGCCCTCCCCGCTCCGCTCCCGAACGCTCCCGACTCGCCCTCCCCGCTCCGCTCCCGAACCGCTCCCAACCCGCCCGCCCCGCTCCCGACTCGCCCTCCCCGCTCCGCTCCCGAACCGCTCCCAACCCGCCCATCCCGCTCCCGACTCGCCCTCCCCGCTCCGCTCCCGAACCGCTCCCAACCTGCCCGTCACGCTCCCGACTCGCCCTCCCCGCTCCGCTCCATAACCGCTCCCGACCCGCCCGCCCCGCTCCCGACTCGCCCTCCCCGCTCCGCTCCATAACCGCTCCCGACCCGCCCACCCCGCTCCCGACTCGCCCTCCCCGCTCCCGACTCGCTAACTCCCCGCTCCGCTCCCGACCCGCCCGCCCCGCTCCCGACTCGCCCTCCCCGCTCCGCTCCATAACCGCTCCCGACCCGCCCGCCCCGCTCCCGACTCGCCCTCCCCGCTCCGCTCCATAACCGCTCCCGACCCGCCCACCCCGCTCCCGACTCGCTAACTCCCCGCTCCGCTCCCAACCCGCCCGCCCCGCTCCCGACTCGCCCTCCCCGCTCCGCTCCCGAACCGCTCTCGACCCGCCCGCCCCGCTCCCGACTCGCCCTCCCCACTCCGCTCCCGACCCGCCCGCCCCGCTCCCGACCCGCCCGCCCCGCTCCCGACTCGCCCTCCCCGCTCCGCTCCCGAACCGCTCCCAACCCGCCCGCCCCGCTCCCGACCCGCCCGCCCCGCTCCCGACTCGCCCTCCCCGCTCCGCTCCCGAACCGCTCCCAACCCGCCCGCCCCGCTCCCGACTCGCCCTCCCCACTCCGCTCCCGAACCGCTCCCGACCTGCCCGCCCCGCTCCCGACTCGCCCTCCCCGCTCTGCTCCCGAACCGCTCCCGACCCGCCCACTCCGCTCCCAACCCGCCCGCCCCGCTCCCGACTCGCCCTCCCCGCTCCGCTCCCGAACCGCTCCCGAGCCGCGCGCCCCGCTCCCGACTCGCCCTCCCCGCTCCGCTCCCGACCCGCCCGCCCCGCTCCCGACTCGCCCTCCCCGCTCCGCTCCCGAACCGCTCCCAACCCGCCCGCCCCGCTCCCGACTCGCCCTCCCCGCTCCGCTCCCGAACCGCTCCCGACCCGCCCGCCCCGCTCCCAACTCGCCCTCCCCGCTCCGCTCCCGAACCGCTCCCAACCCGCCCGCCCCGCTCCCGACTCGCCCTCCCCGCTCCGCTCCATAACCGCTCCCGACTCGCCCTCCCCGCTCCGCTCCCGAACCGCTCCCAACCCGCCCGCCCCGCTCCCGACTCGCCCTCCCCGCTCCGCTCCATAACCGCTCCCGACTCGCCCTCCCCGCTCCGCTCCATAACCGCTCCCGACCCGCCCACCCCGCTCCCGACTCGCTAACTCCCCGCTCCGCTCCCGACCTGCCCGCCCCGCTCCCGACTCGCCCTCCCCACTCCGCTCCCGAACCGCTCCCGACCCGCCCGCCCCGCTCCCAACTCGCCCTCCCCGCTCCGCTCCCGAACCGCTCCCGAACCGCCCGCCCCGCTCCGCTCCCGAACGCTCCCGACTCGCCCTCCCCGCTCCGCTCCCGAACCGCTCCCAACCCGCCCGCCCCGCTCCCGACTCGCCCTCCCCGCTCCGCTCCCGAACCGCTCCCGACCCGCCCGCCCCGCTCCCGACTCGCCCTCCCCACTCCGCTCCCGACCCGCTCCCGACTCGCCCTCCCCGCTCCCGACTCGCCCTCCCCGCTCCGCTCCTGAACCATTCCTGATCCACCCGCCCTGTTCCCAACCCATCCGTCCCGCTCCCGACCCGCTCCCGCCCCGTCCGTCCCGCTCCCGACTCGCCCTCCCCGCTCCGCTCCCGACCCACCCATCCTGTTCCCAACCCATCCGCCCCGCTCCCGAGCCACCCGCCCCACTCTAGCCCTGTCCCCGACTCACCCGTCCCGCTCCCAACCCGTCCGCCCCGCTCCTGACCCATTCCCGCCCCGCTCCCGACCCATTCCCGCCCCGCTCCCGACCAGTCAGTCCCGCTCCCGACCTGCTCCCAACCCGTCCGCCCACTGGCGCCTCACAAAGGAAGTGGCGTGCATTATTTCAGGGGCGGTAAGCCCAATTTCTCGCGATTGCCAAGACTTCTGTGCCCGGCGCAAAGTACCGCGTCTCGGGAGTGCTACTCCTCAAATGGGGCGCAACAGAATATTTCCCCCTTACTCTTCTGCACCGGGGATGAGGGACCTCAGTGACGTGGAGAGACTGGAGAAGCTGGGGTTGTTCTCCTTGGAGCAGAGAAGGTTGAGAGGAGATTTGATCGAGGTGTTTAAAGTCATGAGGGGTTCAGATCGAGTAAATAAAGAGAAACTGTTCCCATTGGCAGATTGGCCAATAATCAGTGGGCATGGATTTAAGGTGATTGACAAAAGAACGAGAGGGGCCTGAGGAAAAACGTTTTTACACAGTGAGTTGTTGTGATCTGGAACGCACTGCCTGATAGGGCGGTGGAGCCAGATTCAATAGCAGCCTTCGAAAGGGAATGGGATTAATTCTTGCAGGGGACAGAGCGGGGGAGTGGCACTGACTGGATTGCTCTTTGAGAGAGCTGGTGTGAACTCAATGGGCCAAATGGCCGCCTTCTGTGCTGCACTATTTATGATTCTAATTACTCCCTGCGGTAGCAAGTTCCACATTCTCACCACTCTGAGTAAAGAAGTTTCTGCTGCATTCCCGATTGGATTTATAAGTAACTATCTTATATTTATGACTCCTAGTTTTGGACCCTCCCACAAGTGGAAACATTTCCTTTACGTCTACTCCATCAAACCCCTTCATAATCTTAAAGACCTTTCTCAGGTCACCCTCAGCTCCCTCTAATCCCGCTCCCTCTAATCCCGCTCCCTCTAATCCCGCAATTCCCGCTCACTCTATTCCCGCTCCCTCTAATCCCGCTCCCTCGAATCCAGTAATTCCCGCTCACTGTATTCCCGCTCCCTCTAATCCAGCAATTCCCGCTCCCTCTAATCCCGCAATTCCCGCTCACTCTATTCTCGCTCCTTCTAATCCCGCTCCCTCTAATCCCACAATTCCCACTCCCTCTATTCCCGCTCCCTCTACTCTCGCTCTCTCTAGTCCAGCAAATCCCGGTCCCTCTAATCCCGCTCCTTCTAATCCCGCTCCCTCTAATCCCACAATTCCCGCTCCCTCTATTCCCGCTCCCTCTAATCCAGCAATTCCCGCTCCCTCTATTCCCGCTCCCTCTACTCCCGCTCCCTCCAATCCAGCAATTCCCGCTCCCTCTAACCCCGCTCCCTCTACTCCCACTCCCTCTACTCCCACTCCCTCTAATCCAGCAATTCCCGCTCCCTCTAATCCAGCAATTCCCGGGCCCGCTATTCCCGGGCCCTCGAAGGCAGCAGTCTGTGGGATGGAGTTGCTGCGACAGTTTCCCGCTGCTGCAGGTGTTGCAACATCAGAAGCTGGTTTCCCCTGCACCATTTATTCAGTTGTGAAAGAACCTTTGGTTGGTAGTGAAGTAAGATCAATGCTGACATTAATCTCGAAGGAACCGAGTGAGGCAGGGTGAGCAGATCCAATCTCTGGGACACATTCTGCCTGTCCTTTGCTTCCCTCACATGCCCCATGCAAGATGTGTTGGATGTCAGCTTGCCGTATGATCTGTGCTCCTCGCACTAAACCTATTGTAATGTCTTCGTTCGGTCGCAAGCAAGGCTGGTGGTCTGGCCTGTGGTTTAATAGGATTCTCCCGCCCTGGACTGTTCATTCCCCCTCTGTGGCCACAGCTCATCATTTGGTAAACACATGCTGGGCTTTCCTGTTCTGTTGTTCAATCGGCCCAGTTCCTCTTTTCTGTTCCACAATCCGCACCTCCTCCAGTGATCGGACTTTACACTTTATTCCCCTGAAAATATTGCCCTTTCTGAGATACTCCTGGTCCCTCCCAGAGAGATATCCCTGGGGGTCGGAGGCCGGAATGGGGTCGGGGGTAGAGCTGGGGTTCCGATGGGGTCAGGGACTGGGGTTGGGGATCGGGGTCAGGGACTGGGGTCAGGGATCGGGGTCAGGGACTGGGGTCGGGGATCGGGGTCAGGGGACTGGGGTCGGGAATCAGGTCGGGATCAGGGACTGGGGTCAGGGATCGAGGTGGGGTCAGGGACTGGGGTCTGGGATCGGGGTGAGGGACTCGGGTCGGGGATCAGGGTGGGGTCAGGGACTGGGGTCGGGGATCAGGGTGGGGTCAGGGACTGGGGTCGAGGATCGGGGTGAGGGACTCGGGTCGGGGATCAGGGTGGGGTCAGGGGCTGGGGTCAGGGATCGGGGTGAGGGACTCGGGTCGGGGATCGGGGTGGGGTCAGGGACTGGGGTCGGGGATCAGGGTGGGGTCAGGGACTGAGGTCGGGGATCGGAGTGGGGTCAGGGACTGAGGTCAGGGATCGGGGATGGGTCAGGGACTGGGGTCGGGGATCAGGGATCGGGGTGGGGTCAGGGATCGGGGATGGGTCAGGGACTGGGGTCGGGGATCAGGGTGGGGTCAGGGACTGGGGTCGGGGATCGGGGTGAGGGACTCGGGTCGGGGATCAGGGTGGGGCAAGGGACTGGGGTCGGGGATCGGGGTGGGATCAGGGACTGGGGTCGGGGATCAGGGTGGGGTCAGGGATCGGGGTGGGGTCAGGGACTGGGGTCGGGGATCGGTCAGGGACTGGGGTCGGGGTGGGGTCAGGGACTGGGGTCGTGGATCGGGGTGGGATCAGGGACTAGGGTCGGGGATCAGGGTGGGGTCAGGGACTGGGATCGGGGTGAGGAACTCGGGTCAGGGATCAGGGTGTGATCAGGGACTGGGATCGGGAATCGGGTCGGGGATCGGGGTGGGATCAGGGACTGGGTTCGGGGATCGGGTCAGGGATCGGGGTGGGATCAGGGACTGGGGTCGGGGATCAGGGTGGGGTCAGGGACTGGGGTCGGGGATCGGGGTGGGGTCAAGGACTGGGGTCGGGGATCGGGGTAGGGTCAGGGACTGGGGTCAGGGATCAGGGTGGGGTCAGGGACTGAGGTCGGGGATCGGGGTGGGGTCAGGGACTGAGGTCAGGGATCGGGGATGGGTCAGGGACTGGGGTCGGGGATCGGGGTGGGGTCAGGGACTGGGGTCGGGGATCAGGGTGGGGTCAGGGACTGAGGTCGGGGATCGGGGTGGGGTCAGGGACTGAGGTCAGGGATCGGGGTGGGATCAGGGACTGGGGTCGGGGATCAGGGTGGGGTCAGAGACTGGGGTCGGGGATCGGGGTGAGGGACTCGGGTCGGGGATCAGGGTGGGGTCAGGGACTGGGGTCGGGGATCGGGTCGGGGATCGGGGTGGGATCAGGGTCTGGGGTCGGGGATCAGGGTGGGGTCAGGGACTGGGGTCGGGGGTCGGGGTGAGGAACTCGGGTCGGGGATCAGGGTGTGATCAGGGACTGGGATCGGGGATCGGGTCGGGGATCGGGGTGGGGTCAGGGACTGAGGTCAGGGATCGGGGTGGGATCAGGGACTGGGGTCGGGGATCGGGGTGGGGTCAGGGACTGGGGTCGAGGATCAGGGTGGGGACAGGGACTGAGGTCAGGGATCGGGGTGGGATCAGGGACTGGGGTCGGGGATCGGGGTGGGGTCAGGGGCTGAGGTCAGGGATCGGGCTGGGATCAGGGACTGAGGTCAGGGATCGGGGTGGGATCAGGGACTGAAGTCGGGGATTGGGGTGGGGTCAGGGACTGGGGTTGGGGATCAGGGTGGGGACAGGGACTGAGGTCGGGGATCGGGTTGGGGTCAGGGACTGGGGTCAGGGTTCAGGGTGGGGTGAGGGACTGGGGTTGGAGATCGGGGTGGGTCAGAGGCTGGTGTGCGGTGGGACTGGGGTGCCCATCCTCAGGTACAGTCAATGTGAGCTGGATACCACGTCTCTCCAAACATTGGTGCGCCAGTCCTCCCAGGGGATTTCCCGAATCTTGCAGAGACAACCTTAGTGGTATTTCTCCAGCGATCAGCATCGAAGCACTGACCACACTCGACCAGCTCCGTTGGGCAGGCCACATTGTCCGCATGCCCGACACAAGACTCCCAAAGCAAGTGCTCTACTTGGAACTCCTACACGGCAAGCGAGCCCCAGGTGGGCAGAGGAAATGTTTCAAGGACACACTCAAAGCCTCCCTGATAAAATGCAACATCCCCACTGACACCTGGGAGTCCCTGGCCAAAGACCGCCCGAAGTGGAGGAAGAGCATCCGGGAGGGCGCCGAGCACCTCGAGTCTCGTCGCCGAGAGCATGCAGAAACCAAGCGCAGGCAGCGGAAGGAGCGTGCGGCAAACCAGTCCCACCCACCCCTTCCCTCAACCACTGTCTGTCCCACCTGTGACAGAGACTGTAATTCCCGTATTGGACTGTTCAGTCACCTGAGAACTCACTTTTAGAGTGGAAGCGAGTCTTCCTCGATCCCGAGGGACTGCCTATGATGATGATGATGGATTGACCCTGGGCTGCACATTTCAGGAGGTTGTTGGAATTTGATGAAAGCACAAAAAGCAGCTGGTAGTTTCTCTGGAGTTACATATAAATTCTTCAAGCTGCTCCCTCACTTCACTGAGAGAGTTTCTCAGCCAGCGATGGGAGCAGTAACACTGTCGCTCGAGATTTGCAGATAGCACTGCTCCATAAACCGTGCATCAATGCTGCAGACTGCTGGCTCCTATACTGAGGCCAGGTGAACCTGCACCATTGTCTGAAAGCTCCTCAGCCCAGCTCAGGGCTTGAAACAAGGTCTAAACTGCGCAGAAGTGAAACTTTTACAAATATTTCTCCTTTCCCTAAAGTACAGCAGCCCTGAGTTATGTAGAAAGTGAATACCACAGCAAAGGGTTACTTACAGCCAGTGCGTATTTAACCTTCCTGCTCCGATGCTCTGAAGAGCAAATCTGTGACACTCAGAAACAGGCGGTTTCCTCCAGCACAAGTCAACTTCCTGGTCACCGCCCTCTGCAATTTTTCACCAATGAAAATCGAGCCTACTGCATTGTGAGCTGTTCAACTGAGAGAACAGATCCCTCAGAGTAACTGTAACCAGGGCAGACTGAGCGATGATCCTCAGAGTCACTGTCATGTATGTACTTTTGGGATCACGAGCCACTAGATGGCGTCACTGTTGGAGGCCAATGGGCTGCATGCACGTGTGTGCAGCCCAAGTATAAAAGGCCAGCCATTTTGTATATTAGTCACTTTGGGCCTTAATAAAGCAGAGCCAAGGTTATACCTCTTGGAGTTAAACTGTTATGTCTTTAATACTCTTACAAATGACTCCACGAGGTCTAGTATTGTACTTGAGCTGTTGTGACCATAGTCCCATTTATTGTAACTCCAGAGTAAAGCACAAGCCTTTTACACTGGACCCTGCACACCTGTGCAGGTGACCTTCAGGTCTCCCAACACAGTGCCCTCTGGTAGCACACCTTATGTGACTTTACAGTTAGTATACATGGGTAGATTCACGTTCAACAGTTCTGCCTGTGAAAGGCGCCATTCTATTTACAGTACTTGCCGGGTTTGAGTCCTGAGAGTGTCATCATCTGCTTGGAGCTGCAGCTTGAGGTCATGAACGCCTGGCTGATGCTGATGGCCTTCTGCAGAGTGACGGTGGTTTCGGCAGACAGTAGCCTGTGAAGAAGGTCCCCATGACCGATGCCACTTACGAAGATGTCCCACAACACATCGGCGAGGGATGCACCGAATTAACACGGTCCTGCCATCTTCTGAGGTCGGCAGCGTACTTCGCGATTTCCTGGCCCTCGAGGCGGCGGTGTGTATAAAATCGATGCCTGACCGTGAGGTGGCTCTGCTTTGGTTTG
The DNA here is from genome assembly GCF_044704955.1 of Pristiophorus japonicus. Taxonomy (NCBI): domain Eukaryota; kingdom Metazoa; phylum Chordata; class Chondrichthyes; family Pristiophoridae; genus Pristiophorus; species Pristiophorus japonicus. Next base: position 55,196 of record NW_027254383.1, on the reverse strand, counting down.
AGTTAGTCCTGAATTAGCACTTTCAGTTCCTCGTATGACTTGGTCGTTGTATTCTCTGGTACAAGCAAGTCTCTGATGAGGCTGTAGACCGTGGGCCCACAACTGGTCAGCAGGATAGCTCGGCGCTTATCTGCCAGCGTGGCCGCATCATCGCCTACCAGGTCGTTGCTGCGTGAAAGTTCATAATCTCGTCGCCAGTTGTTATGTCTTCAATACTATTATGAATGACTCCACGAGGTCTACTATTGTACTTGAGCTGTTGTGACCTTAGTCCCATTTATTGTAACTCCAGAGTGGGGCACAAGCATGGTGGGCAGCCTTTTATACTGGGCCCTGCACACCTATGCAGGTGATTCTCAGGTCTCCCACCACAGTGCCCTCTGGTGGCACACCTTATGTGACTATACAGTTAGTATACATGGTCTACATATATGACATAAACAGTACTCAGTCTAACAGTTATTGCATACACAACAGTAACAGTAACCGGGACAGACTGGACAATGACCCTCAGTAACAGTAACCGGGACAGACTGGGCAATGACCCTCAGTAACCGGGACAGACTGGACAATGACCCTCAGTAACAGTAACCGGGACAGACTGGGCGATGACCCTCAGTAACCGTAACCGGGACAGACTGGGCAATGACCCTCAGTAACCGGGACAGACTGGGCAATGACCCTCAGTAACCGGGACAGACTGGACAATGACCCTCAGTAACAGTAACCGGGACAGACTGGGCGATGACCCTCAGTAACCGGGACAGACTGGGCGATGACCCTCAGTAACCGGGACAGACTGGGCGATGACCCTCAGTAACCGGGACAGACTGGGAAATGACCCTCAGTAACCGGGACAGACTGGGCGATGACCCTCAGTAACCGGGACAGACTGGGCGATGACCCTCAGTAACAGTAACCGGGACAGACTGGGTGATGACCCTCAGTAACCGGGACAGACTGGGCAATGACCCTCAGTAACAGTAACCGGGATAGACTGGGAGATGACCCTCAGTAACCGGGACAGACTGGGCGATGACCCTCAGTAACCGGGACAGACTGGGCAATGACCCTCAGTAACCGGGACAGACTGGGCGATGACCCTCAGTAACCGGGACAGACTGGGCAATGACCCTCAGTAACCGGGACAGACTGGGCGATGACCCTCAGTAACAGTAACCGGGACAGACTGGGCGATGACCCTCAGTAACAGTAACCGGGACAGACTGGGTGATGACCCTCAGTAACAGTAACCGGGACAGACTGGGCGATGACCCTCAGTAACCGGGACAGACTGGGCGATGACCCTCAGTAACCGGGACAGACTGGGCGATGACCCTCAGTAACCGGGACAGACTGGGCGATGACCCTCAGTAACAGTAACCGGGACAGACTGGGTGATGACCCTCAGTAACCGGGACAGACTGGGCAATGACCCTCAGTAACAGTAACCGGGATAGACTGGGAGATGACCCTCAGTAACCGGGACAGACTGGGCGATGACCCTCAGTAACCGGGACAGACTGGGCAATGACCCTCAGTAACCGGGACAGACTGGGCGATGACCCTCAGTAACCGGGACAGACTGGGCAATGACCCTCAGTAACCGGGACAGACTGGGCGATGACCCTCAGTAACAGTAACCGGGACAGACTGGGCGATGACCCTCAGTAACAGTAACCGGGACAGACTGGGTGATGACCCTCAGTAACAGTAACCGGGACAGACTGGGCGATGACCCTCAGTAACCGGGACAGACTGGGCGATGACCCTCAGTAACCGGGACAGACTGGGCGATGACCCTCAGTAACCGGGACAGACTGGGCGATGACCCTCAGTAACATAACCGGGAGAGAGGGGAGGGGGGGGCGAGAGGGAGCGGGAGGGGGGAGGGGGAGAGAAAGGAGAGGGGGGACAGAGAGGGGAGGGGGGGTGAGAGGGGAGTGGGGAGAGAGGGGAGTGGGGAGAGAGTGGAGGGGGGGAAAGAGCGGAGGTGGACGGCGGGAGAGAGGGTAGACAGGGGAGGGGGGAGAGTGGAGATAGGGAGAGAGGGGCCGGCGAAGAGAGGGGAGGAGGAGAGGGAGAGGGAGATGAGGGGAGAGATGGGAGTTAGAGGTGAAGGAGAGGGGGAGGGAGGGAGGGAGAAGGGGTGGGAGAGTGGGGGATAGAGCCGGGGGGGGGGGGGGTGGGAGGTGGGAGAGAGGGGAGATTGAGAGGGGGAGAGAAGGGTTGGGAGGGCGAAGAGGGGAGGAAGACCAGGAGAGACAGTTGAGGTGGAGAGAGGAGGGGGAGAGAGAGGTGAGGGGGAGAGGGGAGGGGAAGAGGGAAGTGAGAGGGTGATGGAGAGAGGAGGATAAGGGGCTGGAGGGAAAGGAGGGGGAGAGTTGGGAGGGGGAGAGAGGGGAAGGAAAGAGAGGGGAGGGAGAGAGAGGAGAGGGGAGGGGGAGGGAGGGGAGGGGGGAGTTGGGAGGGGGAGAGTTGGGAGGTGGAGAGAGGGGAGGTTGAGAGAGGGGAAGAGGGGAGGGGGAGAGAGGAAAGAGAGGAGGGTGAGAGAGAGGAGGGGCAGGGGAAAGAGGGGAGGGGGAGAGAGGGGAGGGGAGGGGAAGAGGGAAGGAGGGAGGGGAAGAGGGAGAGGGGAGGGGGGAGGGGGGAAGAGGGGAGAGGGGAGGGGGGGGAGAGAGGAGGTGGAGGGGAAGAGGGAAGGGGAGGGGGAGAGGGGAGGGTGGAGAGGGGAGGGGAGGGTGGAGAGGGGAGGGGAGGGAGGAGAGGGGAGAGAGCGGGTGGAGAGGTGAGGGGGCAGGGGGAAAGGGGAGGGGGCAGGGGGAAGAGAGGCGAGGGGGAGCGACGGGACGGGGAGAGAGGGGAGGGGGAGAGAGGGGAGGGGGGAGGGGGGAGAAGATGGAAGGGGAGGGGAGAGAGAGGTGAGGAGGGGGAGAGATGAGTGGGGGAGAGGGGAGAGAGAGGAGGGGAGAGAGAGGAGGGGAGAGAGAGGAGGGGGAGAGGTGGGAGGGGGAAAGATGGGAGGAGAGGGGGAAAGAAGGGAGGGGGAGGGGTAAGAGGCTAGGAGAGGGGAGGGGGAGAGAGGAGAAGGGGAGAGAGGGAGGGGGAGAGAGGGAGGGGGAGAGGGAGAGAGGGGAGGAGGAGAGTGGGGAGGTGGGAGAGAGGGGAGGGGGGAGGGAGAGAGGGGAGGGGGGGAGAAAGGGGAGGGGGGAGAGAGGGGAGGGGGAGAGAGGGAGGGGGAGAGGGAGAGAGGGGAGGAGGAGAGTGGGGAGGTGGGAGAGAGGGGAGGGGGGAGGGAGAGAGGGGAGGGGGGGAGAAAGGGGAGGGGGGAGAGAGGGGAGGGGGAGAGAGGGGAGGGGGGAGGGAGAGAGGGGAGGGGGGAGAGAGGGGAGGGGGAGAGAGGGGAGATGTGGAGGGGAGAGAGGGAAAGGGGGAGAGAGGGGAGGGAGGGGGGCAAGAGGGGAGGGGAAGAGGGAGAGAAGGGAGGGGGAGGGGCAGGGTGAGAGAGGGGGCGAGAGGGGAGGGGCACGGGAGAGAGAGGGGAGGGGGGAGAGGAGAGGGGAAGGGGAGAGAGGGAGGGGGGAGAGACGGGAGGGGGAAGAAACGGGAGGGGAGAGAGGGTCGGGGGAAACACAGAAATATAGAAGATAGGAGCAGTAGTAGGCCATTCGGCCCCTCGAGTCTGCACCACCATTCAATATGATCATGGCTGATCCTCTATCTCAACACCATATTCCCGCTTTTTCCCCATACCCCTTGATGTCTTTTGTTTCTAGAAATCTATCTATCTCCCTCTTAAATATATTTAGTGACTTGGCCTCCACAGCCTTCTGTGGTAGAGAATTCCACAGGTTTACCACCCTCGGAGTGAGAACATTTCTCCTCATCTCGCTCCTAAATTTCCTACCCCGTATCCTGAGACTGTGACCCCTTATTCTAGACTTCCCAGCCCAGGGAAACATCCTCCCCACATCCAGTCTGTCCAACCCAGTCAGAATTTTATACCTTTCAATGAGATCCTCTCTCATTCTTCTAAACTCCAGTGAATAAAGGTCTAGTCGACCCAATCTCTCCTCATACAACAGTCGTGCCATCCGAGGAATCAGTCTGGCAAACCTTCGCTGCACGCCCTCTATGGCAAGTATATCCTTTCTTAGGTAAGGAGACCAAAACTGCACACAACACTCCAGGTGCGGTCTCACCAAGACCCTGTATAACTGTAGGAAGACATCCTTGCTCCTGTACTCAAATCCTCTTGCATTGAAGGCCAACATACCATTTGCCTTCCTAACTGCTTGCTGCATCTGCCTGTTTGCTTTCAATGACTGATGTACAAGGACACCCAGGTCCCTCTGTACATCGACACTTCCCAAGCCATCACCATTTAAATAATACTTTGTCCTTATGTTTTTCCTACCAGACTGGATAACTTCACATTTATCCACGTTATACTGCATCTGCCATGTGTTTGCCCACTCACTCAACCGATCTAAATCGCCTTGCAGCATCTTTGCATCCTCCTTATAACTCACAATCCCACCTAGTTTTGTGTCATCAGCAAACTTGGAAATATTACATTTGGTTCCCTCATCCAAATCATTTATATATATTGTGAATAGCTGGGGCCCCAGCACTGATCCCTGTGGTACTCTGGAGCATCCACAATACTGAGAATGACGTGAGTAGCACGTGTAGTGAGTTGGTCTTACCACAGGTGAAGGGTCCACAGCCAGATAGGGAATGGAAGACCAGCAGGAAGAGCAGTGCAAGGAAGGTAGTGCAGGGGTCCCCTGCGGTCATCCCTCTGCAAAACAGATACACCGTTTTGAGTACTGTTGAGGAGGATGACTCATCAGGGGAGGGCAGCAGCAGCCAAGTTCATGGCACCGTGGCTGGCTCTGCTGCACAGGAGGGCAGGAAAAAGAGTGGGAGAGCGATAGTGATAGGGGATTCAATTGTAAGGGGAATAAATAGGCGTTTCTGCGGCCGCAACCGAGACTCCAGGATGGTATGTTGCCTCCCTGGTGCAAGGGTCAAGGATTTCTCGGAGCGGGTGCAGGACATTCTGAAAAGGGAGGGAGAACTGCCAGTTGTTGTGGTGCACATAGGTACCAACGACATAGGTAAAAAAAGGGATGAGGTCCTACGAGACGAATTTAAGGAGGTAGGAGCTAAATTAAAAAGTAGGACCTCAAAAGTAGTAATCTCCGGATTGCTACCAGTGCCACGTGCTAGTCAGAGTAGGAATCGCAGGATAGCGCAGATGAATACGTGGCTTGAGCAGTGGTGCAGCAGGGAGGGATTCAAATTCCTGGGGCATTGAAATCAGTTCTGGGGGAGGTGGGACCAGTACAAACCGGACAGTCTGCACCTGACCAAGACCAGAACCAATGTCCTAGGGGGAGTGTTTGCTCGTGCTGTTGGGGAGGAGTTAAACTAATATGGCAGGGGGATGGGAACCAAAGCAGGGAGACAGAGGGAAACAAAATGGAGACAGAAGCAAAAGACAAAAAGGGGATGAGTAAAAGTGGAGGGCAGAGAAACCCAAGGCAAAAAACAAAAAGGGCCAATGTGCAGCAAAATTCTAAAGGGTCAAAGTGTAATAAAAAGGCAAGCCTGAAAGCTCGGTGCCTCAATGCAAGGAGTATTCGGAACCCAGAAGAGGGCCCTGAGCTAGTTAGAGTGGGTGAGAGCTCAGATGAACAGGACCCCAAGAAAGAATGCAAAAGGCAGGAGGCAACAGAGCAGAGTAGCACTGGGGTAAGTGTAAACCACAAGGTGATAGGAAGGGACAATATGTATGAATATAAAGGGGCTACAGGAGGGGTCAAAACTAAAAATCATGGTTTAAAAGCTAGTATTAAAACACTTTACCTAAACACACACAGCATTCGAAATAAAGTAAATGAGTTGACAGCACAAATCATTACAAATGGGTATGATTTGGTGGCCATTACAGAAACGTGGTTGCAGGGTGGCCAAGACTGGGAATTAAACATACAGGGGTATCTGACAATTCGGAAAGATAGACAAGAAGGGAAAGGAGGTGGGGTAGCTCTGTTAATAAAGGATGATATCAGGGCAGTTGTGAGAGATGATATTGGCTCTAATGAACAAAATGTTGAATCATTGTGGGTGGAGATTAGAGATAGTAAGGGGAAAAAGTCACTGGTGGGCATAGTTTATAGGCCCCCAAATAATAACTTCACGGTGGGGCAGACAATAATAGAGGCAAGTGAAAAAGGAACGGCAGTAATCATGGGGGATTTTAACCTACATATCGATTGGTCAAATCAAATCGCACGGGGTAGCCTGGAGGAGGAATTCATAGAATGCATATGGGATTGTTTCTTAAAACAGTATGTTACAGAACCTACAAGGGAGCAAGCTATCTTAGATCTGGTCCTGTGTAATGAGACAGGAAAAATAAACGATCTCCTAGTAAAAGATCCTCTCGGAATGAGTGATCACAGTATGGATGAATTTGTAATACAGATTGAGGGTGAGGAAGTAGTCTCTCAAACGAGCGTACTATGCTTAAACAAAGGGGACTACAGTGGGATGAGGGCAGAGTTGGCTGAAGTAGACTGGGAACACAGACTAAACAATTGAGGTACGGTGGAGGACTTTTAAGGAGCTCTTTCATAGTGCTCAACAAAAATATATTCCAGTGAAAAAGAAGGGCGGTAAGAGAAGGGATAACCAGCTGTGGATAACCAAGGAAATAAAGGAGAGTATCACATTAAAAACCAATGCGTATAAGGTGGCCAAGGTTAGTGGGAAACTAGAAGATTGGGAAAATTTTAAACGATAGCAAAGAATGACTAAGAAAGCAATAAAGAAAGGAAAGATAGATGACGAAAGTAAACTTGCGCGAAACATAAAAACAGATAGTAAAAGCTTTTACCGATATATAAAACGGAAAAGAGTGGCTAAAGTAAATGTTGGTCCTTTAGAAGATGAGAAGGGGGATTTAGTAATGGGAAATGTGGAAATGGCTGAGACCTTAAACAATTATTTTGCTTCGGTCTTCACAGTGGAAGACACAAAAACCATGCCAAAAATTGCTGGTCACAGGAATGTGGGAAGGGAGGACCTTGAGACAATCACTATCACTCGGGAGGTAATGCTGGACAGGCTAATGGGACTCAAGGTAGACAAGTCCCCTGGTCCTGATGAAATGCATCCCAGGGTATTAAAAGAGATGGCGGAAGTTGTAGCAGATGCATTCGTTATAATCTACCAAAATTCTCTGGACTCTGGGGAGGTACCAGCGGATTGGAAAGCAGCTAATGTAACGCCTCTGTTTAAAAAAGGGGGCAGACAAAAGGCAGGTAACTAACGCCTCTGTTTAAAAAAGGGGGCAGACAAAAGGCCGGTTAGTTTAACATCTGTAGTGGGGAAAATGCTTGAAGCTATCATTGAGGAAGAAATAGCGGGACATCTAGATGTGAGGTTATCCACTTTGGTGGTAAAAACAGAGAGACAGACTATTATCTGAATGGTGACAGATTAGGAAAAGGGGAGGTGCAAAGAGACCTGGGTGTCATGGTACATCAGTCATTGAAGGTTGGCATGCAGGTACAGCAGGCGGTTAAGAAAGCAAATGGCATGTTGGCCTTCATAGCGAGGGGATTTGAGTACAGGGGCAGGGAGGTGTTGCTACAATTGTACAGGGCCTTGGTGAGGCCACACCTGGAGTATTGTGTACAGTTTTGGTCTCCTAACCTGAGGAAGGACATTCTTGCTATTGAGGGAGTGCAGCGAAGGTTCACCAGACTGATTCCCGGGATGGCGGGACTGACCTATCAAGAAAGATTGGATCAACTGGGCTTGTATTCACTGGAGTTCAGAAGAATGAGAGGGGACCTCATAGAAACGTTTAAAATTCTGACGGGGTTAGACAGGTTAGATGCAGGAAGAATGTTCCCAATGTTGGGGAAGTCCAGAACCAGGGGACACAGTCTCAGGATAAGGGGGAAGCCATTTAGGACCGAGATGAGGAAGAATTTCTTCACCCAGAGAGTGGTGAACCTGTGGAATTCTCTACCACAGAAAGTTATTGAGGCCAATTCACTAAATATATTCAAAAAGGAGTTAGATGAAGTCCTTACTACTAGGGGAATCAAGGGGTATGGTGAGAAAGCAGGAATGGGGTACTGAAGTTGCATGTTCAGCCATGAACTCATTGAATGGCGGTGCAGGCTAGAAGGGCCGAATGGCCTACTCCTGCACCTATTTTCTATGTTTCTATGTCTATGTTTCTAGATAGGAATAGTGCAATCAAGCAGACTCAACATGGATTCATGAAGGGGAAATCATGTTTAATTAATTTACTGGAATTCTTTGAGGATATAACGAGCATGGTGGATAGAGGTGTACCGATGGATGTGGTGTATTTAGATTTCCAAAAGGCATTTGATAAGGTGCCACACAAAAGGTTACTGCAGAAGATAAAGGTACGCGGAGTCAGAGAAATTGTATTAGCATGGATCGAGAATTGGCTGGCTAACAGAAAACAGAGAGTCGGGATAAATGGGTCCTTTTCAGGTTGGAAATCGGTGGTTAGTGGTGTACCACAGGGATCGGTGCTGGGACCACAACTGTTTATAATATACATAGATGACCTGGAAGAGGGGACAGAGTGTAGTGTAACAAAATTTGCAGATGTCACAAAGATTAGTGGGAAAGCGGGTTGTGTAGAGGACACAGAGAGGCTGCAAAGAGATTTAGATAGGTTAAGCGAATGGGCTAAGATTTGGCAGATGGAATACAATGTCGGAAAATGTGAGGTCATCCACCTTGGGGGAAAAAAAACAGTAAAAGGGAATATTATTTGAATGGGGAGAAATTACAACATGCTGCGGTGCAGAGGGGCCTGGGGGTCCTTGTGCATGAATCCCAAAAGGTTAGTTTGCAGGTGCAGCAGGTAATCAGGAAGGCAAATGGAATGTTGGCCTTCATTGCGAGAGGGATGGAGTACAAAAGCAGGGAGGTCCTGCTGCAACTGTACAGGGTATTGGTGAGGCCGCACCTGGAGTATTGCGTGCAGTTTTGATCACCTTACTTAAGGAAGGATATACTAGCCTTTTAGGAGGTACAGAGACGATTCATTAGGCTGATTCCGGAGATGAGGAGGTTACCTTATGATATTAGATTGAGTAGACTGGGTCTTTACTCGTTGGAGTTCAGAAGGATGAGGGGTGATCTTATAGAAACATTTAAAATAATGAAAGGGATAGACAAGATAGAGGCAGAGAGGTTGTTTCCATTGTTCGGGGAGACTAGAACTAGAGGGCACAGACTCCAAATATGGGAGAGCCAATTTAAAACTGAGTTGAGAAGGAATTTCTTCTCCCAGAGGGTTGTGAATCTGTGGAATTCTCTGCCCAAGGAAGCAGTTGAGACTAGCTCATTGAATGTATTCAAATCACAGATCGATAGATTTTTAACCAATAAGGGAATTAAGGGTTATGGGGAGCGGGTGGGTAAGTGGAGCTGAGTCCACGGCCAGATCAGCCATGATCTTTTTGAATGGCGGAGCACGCTCGAGGGGCTAGATGGCCTACTCCTGTTCTTAATTCTTATATTCTTATGTACCCCACTAGTCACTGCCCGCCACCCCGAAAAAGACCCGTTTATTTCTACTCTCTGTTTCCTGTTCGTTAGCCAATTTTCAATCCATGCCAATGCATTACCCCCAATCCTATGTGCTTTATTTGCACACTAACCTCTTATGTGGGACTTTATCAAAGGCCTTCTGAAAATCTAAATACACTACATCCACTGGTTCTCCCTTATCTATTCTATCAGTTACATCCTCAAAAAACTTCAATAAGTTTGTCAAACATGATTTTCCTTTCATAAATCCATGTTGACTTTATTTAATCCCGTTGATAATATCTAAGTGTGTATCTACTATTTCCATGGCGACCTCTTTTAGTACTCTGGGATGCAGATCATCAGGCCTTGGTGATTTATCTGCCTTCAGTCCCATTCGTTTCTCCAGCACTATTTTCTTACTAATTATAATTTCCTTTAATTCCTCTTGCTCACTAAACCCTTGGTTCCCTAGCATTTCTGGGACATTATTTGTCTCCTCTTCTGTGAAGACAGAACCGAAGTATTTATTTAATTGTTCTGCCATTTCCTTGCTCCCCATTACAAATTCTCCCGTTTCTGTCTGTAAAGGACCTACATTTGTCTTCACTAATCTATTTCTTTTTACGTACTTGTAGAAACTTTTGCAGTCGGTTTTTATGTTCCTTGTAAGTTTACTCTCATCCTCTATTTTTCCCCTCTTAATCAATCTCTTGGTCCCTTTTTGCTGAATTCTAAACTGCTCCCAATCCTCAGGCTTGTTACTTTTTCTGGTAACTTTGTATAACTCCTCTTTGGATCTAATACTATTCTTAATGTCTTTTATGAGCCATGGTTGGGCCACTTTTCTTTTTGTGTTTTTACACCAGAAAGGAATGTACAACTGTTGCAATTCATGCATTCGTTCCTTAAATATTAGCCATTGCCTATCCACCGTGATGCCTTTTAATGAATCTCCCCATTCTATCATAGCCAATTCATCCCTCATACCTTCGTAGTTTCCTTTGCTTAGATTTAGAACCCTAGTTTCGGATTGGACTACTTCACTTTCCATCTTAATAAGAAATTCAATCATGTTATGGTCACTCTTCCCTAAAGGACCCCGCACAACAAGACAGTTAATTAACCCCTTCTCATTGCACAATACCCAATATAGGATAGCCTGTTCCCTAGCAGGCTCCTCAACAAACTGGTCTGAAAAACCATCTCGTACACACTCCAGGAATTCATCTGCCACAGCATTATTACTAATTTGGTTTGGCCAGTCTATATGTAGATTAAAGTCACCTACGATTACTGTAGTGCCTTGCTGCATGCATCTCTAATTTCCTGTTTCATGTCTTCCCCTACACTACCACTACTGTTTGGAGGCCTAAAGACAACTCCCACCAATGTTTTCTGCCCCTTGGTCCTCCTTAGCTCCACCCAGACTGATTCTACATCTTGATTTTCTGAGCCAATATCCTTTCTCACTATTGCTCTGATTTCATCCTTTACTAACAACGCCACAACACCCCGTCTTCCTGTTTGCCTGTCCTTCCTAAATATCGAATATCCTTGGATATTCAGTTCCCAACCCTGGTCACCCTTCAACCATGTCTCCGTAACTGCAAATATATCGTATCCGTTTACATCTATTTGCGCCGTTAATTTGTCTACCTTATTACAGATGCTTCGTGCATTCAGATACAATGCTTTTAAATTTGTCTTTTTAACATTATTAGACTTATTAACATTATTTTGTACTATAGCCCTATTTGTCTTTGCGCTATTTTTTCTTACCTGGACCCTATTTGTTAGTGCACTCTTGTGTTTGTACGCTCTGACCCTTCCTGACATAATCAGGTTATCCTCACCACAATCACTTTCCTGCATTGCCTCCTTTTCTTTTCTCTTTAGCATTCTAGATTGCTCTCCACTGCGACCATCCTCCTTCTCCATGCCCCACTCCGCCTTATTTAATTTAAAGCCCTGTCTACCTCCCTAGTTAGGCGGTTCCCTGGAACTCTGGTAGCAGCACAGTTCAGAGAGGGCAGAGGATGGGAGAGAGGGGAGGGGCAGAGAGAGGGGAAGGGGCGAGGGAAGGGGCAGAGAGAGAGTCCGAGATGAACCTGCATGAGGGAACGCCCCGATTACCCTCCCTGAGGGACAGTCCGAGATGACCCTCCCTGTGGGACAGTCTGGGTGACCCTCCATGAGGGATAGTCCCTGATGACCCTCCCTGAGGGACAGTCCCCGAGGACCCTCCCTGAGGGACAGTCCGGGATGACCCTCTCTTAGGGACAGTCCCCGATGACCCTCCCTGATGGACAGTCCGAGATGACCCTCCCTGAGGGACAGTCCCCGATGACCCTCCGTGAGGGACAGTGTCCGATGACCCTCCCTGAGGGACAGTCCCCGATGACCCTCCCTGAGGGACAGTCCGAGATGACCCTCCCTGAGGGACAGTCTCCGATGACCCTCCCCGAGGGACAGCCCGAGATGACCCTCCCTGAGGGACAATCGCCGATGACCCTCCCTGAGGGACAGTCCGAGATGACCCTCCCTGAGGGACAGTCCCCGATGACCCTCCCTGAGGGACAGTCCGAGATGACCCTCCCTGAGGGACAGTCCGGGGTGACCCTCCCTGAGGGACAGTCCCCAATGACCCTCCCTGACGGACAGTTCGGGATGACCCTCCCTGAGGGACAGTCCGAGATGACCCTCCCTGACGGACAGTCCGAGATGACCCTCCCTGAGGGACAGTCTCCGATGACCCTCCCTGAGGGCCAGTCCGAGATGACCCTCCCTGAGGGACAGTCCGAGATGACCCTCCTTGAGGGACAGTCCGAGATGACCCTCCCTGAGGGACAGTCCGAGATGACCCTCCCTGAGGGACAGTCCCCGATGATCCTCCCTGAGGGACAGTCCTCGATGACCCTCTCTGAGGGACTGTCCGAGATGACCCTCCCTGACGGACAGTCCAGGATGACCCTCCCTGAGGCACAGTCCGAGATGACCCTCCCTGAGGGACAGTCCCCGATGACCCTCCCTGACGGACAGTCCGGGATGACCCTCCCTGAGGGACAGTCGCCGATAACCCTCCCTGAGGGACAGTCCGAGGTGATCCTCCCTGATGGACAGTCCGAGATGACCCTCCCTGAGGGACAGTCCGAGATGACCCGCCCTGAGGGACAGTCCGAGATGACCCTCCCTGAGTTACAGTCCCCGATGACCCTCCCTGAGGGACAGTCCCCGATGACCCTCCCTGACGGACAGTCCGAGATGACCCTCCCTGAGGGACAGTCCCCGATGACCCTCCCTGAGGGACAGTCCCCGATGACCCTCCCTGAGGGACAGTCCGAGGTGATCCTCCCTGACGGACAGTCCGAGATGACCCTCCCTGAGGGACAGTCCGGGATGACCCTCCCTGAGGGACAGTCCGAGATGACCCTCCATGACGGACAGTCCGGGATGACCCTCCCTGAGGGACAGTCCGAGATGACCCTCCATGACGGACAGTCCCCGATGAACCTCCCTGAGGGACAGTCTCCGATGACCCTCCCTGAGGGACAGTCCGAGATGACCCTCCCTGAGGGACAGTCCCCGATGACCCTCCCTGACGGACAGTCCGTGATGACCCTCCCTGACGGACAGTCCGGGATGACCCTCACTGAGGGACAGTCTGAGATGACCCACCCTGAGGGACAGTCCGAGGTGACCCTCTCTGAGGGACAGTCCCCGATGACCCTCCCTGAGGGACAGTCCGAGATGACCCTCCTTGAGGGAAAGACCCCGATGACCCTCCCTCAGGGACAGTCCGAGATGACCCTCCCTGAGGGACAGTCCCCGATGACCCTCCCTGAGGGACAGTCCCCGATGACCCTCCCTGACGGACAGTCCGGGATGACCCTCCCTGAGGGACAGTCGCCGATAACCCTCCCTGAGGGACAGTCCGAGGTGATCCTCCCTGAGGGACAGTCCGAGATGACACTCCCTGAGGGACAATCCCCGATGATCCTCCCTGACGGACAGTCCGAGATGACCCTCCCTGAGGGACAGTCCGAGATGACCCTCCCTAAGGGACAATCCGGGATGACCCTCCCTGAGGGACAGTCCCCGATGACCCTTCCTGAGGGACAGTCCCCGATGACCCTCCCTGAGGGACAGTCCGAGATGACACTCCCTGAGGGACAGTCCCCGATGACTCTCCCTGAGGGACAATCCCCGATGATCCTCCCTGACGGACAGTCCGAGATGACCCTCCCTGAGGGACAGTCCGAGATGACCCTCCCTAAGGGACAATCCGGGATGACCCTCCCTGAGGGACAGTCCCCGATGACCCTTCCTGAGGGACAGTCCCCGATGACCCTCCCTGAGGGACAGTCCGAGATGACACTCCCTGAGGGACAGTCCCCGATGACCCTCCCTGAGGGACAATCCCCGATGACCCTCCCTGACGGACAGTCCGAGATGACCCTCCCTGAGGGACAGTCCGAGGTGACCCTCCCTGTGGGACAGTCCCCGATGACCCTCCCTGAGGGACAGTCCGAGATGACCCTCCCTGAGGGACAGTCCGGGATGACCCTCCCTGAGGGACAGTCCGGGATGACCCTCCCTGAGGGACAGTCCAAGATGACTCTCCCTGATGGACAGTCCGGGATGAACCACCCTGACGGACAGTCCGGGATGACCCTCCCTGAGGGACAGTCCGAGATGACACTCTCTGAGGGACAGTCCGTGATGACCCTCCCTAAGGTACAGTCCCCGATGACCCTCCCTGAGTGACAGTCCGAGATGACCCTCCCTGAGGGACAGTTCCCGATGACCCTCCCTGAGGGACAGTCCCCGATGACCCTCCCTGAGGGACAGTCCAGGATGAGCCGAGGGACAGTCCGAGATGACCCTCCCTGAGGGACAGTCGCCGATAACCCTCCCTGAGGGACAGTCCGAGATGACCCTCCTTGAGGGACAGTCCCCGATGACCCTCCCTGAGGGACAGTCCCCGATGACCCTCCCTGACGGACAGTCCGGGATGACCCTCCCTGAGGGACAGTCGCCGATAACCCTCCCTGAGGGACAGTCCGAGGTGATCCTCCCTGACGGACAGTCCGAGATGACCCTCGCTGAGGGACAGTCCCCGATGACCCTCCCTGACGGACAGTCCGAGGTGACCCTCCCTGAGGGACAGTCCCCGATGACCCTCCCTGAGGGACAGTCCGAGATGACCCTCCCTGACGGACAGTCCGAGATGACCCTCCCTGAGGGACAGTCCGAGATGACCCTCCCTGAGGGACAGTCCGTGATGACCCTCCCTGAGGGACAGTCCCCGATGACCCTCCCTGAGGGACAGTCCGGGATGACCCTCCCTGAGGGACAGTCGCCGATAACCCTCCCTGAGGGACAGTCCGAGATGACCCTCCCTCAGGGACAGTCCGTGATGACCCTCCCTGAGGGACAGTCCCCGATGACCCTCCCTGAGGGACAGTCCGGGATGACCCTCCCTGAGGGACAGTCGCCGATAACCCTCCCTGAGGGACAGTCCGAGATGACCCTCCCTCAGGGACAGTCCGAGATGACCCTCCCTGAGGGACAGTCGCCGATAACCCTCCCTGAGGGACAGTCCGAGATGACCCTCCCTCAGGGACAGTCCGGGATGACCCTCCCTGAGGGACAGTCGCCGATAACCCTCCCTGAGGGACAGTCCGAGATGACCCTCCCTGAGGGACAGTCCGAGATGACCCTCCCTGAGGGACAGTCCGGGATGACCCTCCCTGAGGAACAGTCCGGGATGACCCTCCCTGAGGAACAGTCCGGGATGACCCTCCCTGAGGAACAGTCCGAGATGACCCTCCCTGAGGAACAGTCCGAGATGACCCTCCCTGACGGACAGTCCGAGATGACCCTCCCTGAGGAACAGTCCGAGATGACCCTCCCTGACGGACAGTCCGGGATGACCCTCCCTGAGGGACAGTCCGAGATGACCCTCCCTGAGGGACAGTCCGGGATGACCCTCCCGCGCGCGGGCCGGGGCGGGGGATGAAGCCAGCTTCTCTGTGCGTGCTCGGCCCCGCGGCCCCGCGCAGCGTCCGTTCCCCCACCGCGCGCCGTGTGCGTGCGCGCCCCCCGCCGCTGCCACACGGAGCCGAGCGCGAGCAGCGCGAGCCCAGCCGCCGCCATGGCCACTCAGGTGCAGAGTCTGCCGCCGCCGCCCAGCCCGCTGCCCCCGCCGCCTCCTGCCGGAGCCCCGGGCCTCGAGCCCGCCGCTGCCCCCGGCCCAGGCCCCGGCCCCGGCCCCGCACAGGCCTTGGGCCCGGGCCCCGACCTGCCGCCCGCCGGTCCCGGCCCCGGCCCCAGGCCCGAAGCCAAGCGCCTCATGGCCGCCCCGCCGCCCAAGGTGAACCCGTGGAGTAAGGCGGCGTGCGGCGGGGAGGCGGGCGCGGCCAGCCCGGGGCCTGCCGCAGAGCCCGGGGCCGAGGCGCAGGGCCAGGCCGGGGACAGCGCCGAGGAGCCGAGAGCCGGCAGCGGCCGCAGGAAGGAGTTCATCGAGGCGCCGCCGCCCAGGGTCAACCCCTGGACCCGGAGAGTCAGCGGGCCCGCGGCCGGGAGCGAGGTCCAGGCGGAGCCAGGTGGGTGCAGGGGACGGGGATAGTCCGAGGCCTGAGGCTAGGCCCGGCCCGCGCGTGGAGGGCAGGGAGTGAGCTAGAGAGCCCTCCCCCCCCCCACCCCCCAGGGCCAGAGACCCCCCTCTTCCCCCCCCCCCCTCCCCCCAGGGCACAGGGCCAGAGATTCTCTCCCCCCCCCCCCCCCCCCCAGGGCACAGGGCCAGAGATTCTCTCCCCCTCCCCCCCCAGGGCACAAGGCCAGAGACCGCCCCCCCCCCAAGGGCACAGGACAAGAGATTCTCCCCCCCCAGGGCACAGGACCAGAGACCCCCCCCCCCCAGGGCACAAGGCCAGAGACCCCCTCCCCCAGGGCACAGGACCAGAGACCCCCCCCCCCCCAGGGCACAAGGCCAGAGACCCCCCCCCCCCCCAGGGCACAAGGCCAGAGACCGCCCCCCCCCCCCAAGGGCACAGGGCCAGAGATTCTCTCCCCCCCCCCCCCCCCCCCCCCAGGGCACAGGGCCAGAGATTCTCTCCCCCTCCCCCCCCCCAGGGCACAAGGCCAGAGACCGCCCCCCCCCCCCAAGGGCACAGGACAAGAGATTCTCCCCCCCCCAGGGCACAAGGCCAGAGACCCCCCCCCAGGGCACAGGGCCAGAGATTCTCTCCCCCCATTCCCCCCAGGGCACAAGGCCAGAGACCCCCCCCCCCCCAGGGCACAGGGCCAGAGACCCCCTCCCTCTCCCTCCACCCCCCCCCCCCTCCACCCCCCCCCCCCCCCCCCGGGCACAGCGCCAGAGATCCGATCCCCCCCAGGCCACAGGGCCAGAGACCCCCCCCCCCAAAGACCACAGAGCTAGAGACACTGCCCCTCCCCCTCCAAAAACACCACTGGGCCAGAGACCACCCCCCCCCCCAAAGACCACAGGGCCCGAGACTGCCCCCCCCCCCCCCCCCCAAAGACCACTGGGCCAGAGACGCCCCCCCCAGGTTTGTTTTAATTGGAACAGAGGAGATTATGGGGTAATCTGACAGAGGTTGGGGTGGGTGTAGATCGAGGGGATATAGAGAGCGGGGGAACTTTTTTTACTCAGCTGTGACCAGAGACCATTTAAAAATCGGTGAGATAAAGGGCTCTGGGCACCTGGGATTGGGACTGCTGGTGTGGAGGGTCAACACCGACACGGACTGCCGGGGTCGAGCGGCGGGTCTCTGTGTTGTCGTTTCTATATCTGAGCCCTGGCTCTTCATGTTTCTGAATGTTTGCGATGTTCTTCCTATAATGTACGCAGTTTAACAAATCAACATCTGCCAATTTATTTGGTGCTGAATCTGCAAAGAATGGGGAATCCCATTACCCAGAATCTCCACCAACAGGCACACATGGCTTGTGTGGATCATGTGTCCTCATCTGACATGTGCTTTGTTCAACACAATTACATATAAATACCCATCAAAGATTGTTCCTCTATATTAAAGGGCTGAAATGTGAAGTGAAGATTAACCTGGGTTTGGGCGATGCTTCCTGAGGCTTGGATCAGTTCTGAATGCAGCAGTGCAGTAGGGAGGAGAGTTAAATTCATTAAGCAATGCACCACGATCATGTTAAAGGCAATTCGGGGTGTTGCCAGAAGTATAAAATGGATATTTGAGAATATTTAAATTAAGGGTAGCAGTTGTTGCAGATAAAAGCGAAACTGAATACAGGTAATCTGAAATCAAAACAGAAAATTCTGGAAATACAACAACAACTTGTATTTATAAAGCATATTTAATGTTGTGAAACATCCCACAGGAGTATTATGCAATAAAAATTTGACACTGAGCCGCATAAATAGAAATGAGTGCAGGTGACCAAAAGCTTGGGCAAGGAGGTAGGTTTTAAGGAGCAGCTTGAAGGAGGAGAGAGAGGTGGAGAGGCAGGCTAGATGGAATCTGAAGGGGAGAGATTGATTCGGGTTTGGGCGGAGGCACTCTCAGAACCATAGGTTCATCTGAACAGGAGTCTCCACCCACACATTAACCTGTCTCTTCTGACTAGCTGTTGATGGAGATCACGTGTGATTCCAGCATTTTCTGTTTGAATTTATGTTCAGTTTGTATTGAAGTTCTCTGAAGCTCTATTGAAGCCAGCCCCTGATCTGTGAAGCCTGATTGCTTGAAGGAAAGTCCTCTGTTGGTGACAGTTAGCAGTGTTCAGTGACATTGGAACAGAACCTCTCCCTACCCATGTGTGACATGTGCTGTGGTTTGCAATGGGAAAATAATGTACTTGTATTTACATCGTGCTTTATCATGCCCTCAAGAGCTCTGTAACAAATGAATTAATTTGCAAGTACAGCCACTGTGCTACCTGTATATGCAAACATGGCAGCCAAGTCTCTCTCAGCAAATTAGATGAATAATTTGTTTTTGCTGGTCTTGATTGCTGAGTTGAATGTTGACTAGGTACCAGAAGCGTTTCCTGCTTTTCTTTGAATAGTGTACACGGATCTTTAACATCCACCTGAACCATTAGAATAGGCAAACAGGGCCTTGGTTTGACATCCCATTCAAAAGATAGTACAGTACCCCCGACAATGCAGAACTCTCACTGTGCAAGATTATGTAGTCGGGGCTTGTGGTAGGGCTTGAGCCCACATCATTGTGACTCTGAGGCAAGAGCGTGGCCAATTAGTCAGGTGAGGCTCTAGTTTTAGTATATTGGGGTACATCGACATGGGGTTCCGCTGCTCTTGGTCACAAAACAGGATTCCACAATCTACAGCTGTCACAAAGTAGTAAGTTGGAAAGAGTCTGGAAAAATAAACGAGCAACTGTAAGCACGTGTGAGGGGGAGGGAGGGGGGGAGCGAGGGTAGGGAGGGGGGTAGTGAGGGGGATCGAGGGTGGTGTGGGATGGGGATGTGAGGGGAAATGAGGAGGAGGGTGAGGGGGAGCGAGGGTGGGGGGGGGATGTGGGGGAATGAGGAGGGGGGTGAGGGGGAGCGAGGGTAGTGGTGGGGGGGGATGTGGGGGAGCGAGGAGGAGGAGGAGGAGTGAGGGATGGTGGGTGGGGGCGAGGATGCGTTTGAGGCTGGCACCGGTGGGTGTGAGCTGCATTGTGTTGTATGCGAAGGGGTGGTATAGGCGTTGTGCACCATTACTGCGCTGGCATGAGAGTGAACGGTAATGGCTCTGATTGTGTGTTGTAGTTGGATGGGGTAATCCATGCCAATAAATGCCTCAAGTTTGCAATTACCTGAAAGAGCTCGGTGTGAATACGTAGCAGAGGTGTTAATGTAGAGAACTAACAGTCTGTGGGTTCTATATAGATGAACCTATGTTGGCAGGGTAAGGATGCCAAAATACTCAGGTAGTTCGAAGCCGCTGATGTGATCTTTCTACTATTGTGGTGGCCAGGAAGCATAAATGAACAATGTTGTTGTGCTGCACTGCCCAGATCCTCTTTGGACACATGGCTATGTCGATATAAGTGGGGTCTCTGGTGTGCAGTAGGGAGCTGCTGTGGAAGAGCTGACTGCTCTCCTGCCACCAACTCTCGGAGATGTCAACTCCTGGCACTGCATTGACTGCCCACATATCTCGGCAGTGGCTGCCCTGCCGAACAGCATTGTTGAAGCACCAGGCAGATTAACGTGCTGAAGCTGTAGGGAAAGGAAAGTATCACCAGACTGGAACAACACATTGAGAGTTTGTGTGGCTCTGGAGACACAATGGTCACATTTGCTTCCTGCATTTTAGACGAGTTTGAGAAGTCATCAGAGATAATGCAACACTTAAGAGCTGTGACCCGATTGAGGCCTCATCCTCTTTCCAATAGACAATGCACCAGCACCGAATGTGAGCGAAGGAGAAGAGGAAGGTATGATGCCTGTGACAGGAACATCAGGTGCTCCACTGGTACAAATAGAAAGGTTGGCGAGGCAAAGCCCCAGTTGAACCGGAGCAAGGCAGCACACTATTCCGAAAGCTCATCCTGACTATGTGACAGGAATGGGGTTTGTGTGGTTTGTTGGAAGGTATTGTGCAAGAGGTAGATATGAGACTGTTGTCAGACTGGATGTGAGGAGACAGATACAGTGTAAGAGTTAGAATTGGCAGTGAGGAACATTGTAGATTAGCTGCTGTGTTCTGGTGATCAGGGAGTACCACATCTGTAACAGACTGCCTCTACTCTTACACGGGGCAGTGAATCATCTCATCCGGCTCCCCCTCCCTCCACTGAATTATCGGTGTTTTATAGATCTACGGCTGATTTGTAAGAAAGAAGGGCTTGTATTTACATTGCGCCTTAATCATAATAAAACGGCCAAAAGTCCTTCACAACCAATGAATTGTGTTGAAGGATTTGATGGTTATTGCTCAGAGTTTAAAACTTTTATTGACATCTGGTGGCCCAAGCAGTGCCGGCACCATTTACACCACAGACCCTGCCCGCGGAGAGGCCCTGCCTGCGAGGAGGGACGATGGCCCAAGCAGTGCCGGCACCATTGACACCACAGGCCCTGCCCGCGAGGAGGGACGATGGCCCAAGCAGTGCCGGCACCATTGACACCACAGACCCTGCCCGCGGAGAGGCCCTGCCCGCGAGGAGGGACGATGGCCCAAGCAGTGCCGGCACCATTGACATCACAGGCCCTGCCCGCGGAGAGGCCCTGCCCATGGGGAGGGATGGTGCTGTCTAAGTGTGAGTCACGATGGTGCGGCAGTGTCCTACGCTTTGCATACTCGTCGGATGTTGTGTATACAGGCGCAGTGGATCAGGTAGTTTCTGAGGGTATGAATTCCCGCTGGAGTTTGGTGCTGTGGTCCTAGTGAAGCGATGTTACACCTTTTCCATGGCTCCAATATTGTTGTTGGTTAGGGACGTTTTGTCAAGCCTGGCTGCAGAAAGTGACACAGCTGTGACATTTACCGGGGGCGTAACGTTGGGAAGTACAGACTGAGTAAAGACCATTGTGGCTCAGGGTTTAAAAATTTATATTTTCCTTAATCTCTGCCTCCAGCAAAAGTACTATCCAGTTTCCTTTTCAATTTGCCAGTTAATGTATGGTGTGGGAGAGGGATCGGATCAACATCGCAGCCTGTTGTGGGAGATTTGCCAGCGATTGGAATGCTGACTTTAAACCAGGCCATCTCCTGCCCTTTAAATATACTGCAGTATTTAAAGGAGCATTGCCACTTAGAGTTACTGTGGTAAAGACAGAACAAACTTGCATTTATACAACAACAACTTGCTTTTATCCAGCACTAATTACATCCTCGGGATAGTGCGTCACAGGCAGCCAATGTTCCCTGTAATTTGTTTTGGTGCATGGTCCCTTTAAGTTGTGCAGCCAAGTCACATTCTGCATTGCGCGTTGTTGATGACACAAAAGTCGCTGAGTGGCCTGAGCAGGACCTCACAGACACTGCAAGCACATGGCCGCGCAGCTTCATTGCTCATTTAATTTTTGAAGTGTAGTCAGATGTGGCAACCAATTCCCACCCAGCAAGGTGCCAGAAACAGCGATAAGCTGAATGACCAAATAATCTGTTTTGATGGAGGATGAAGGATGGATTTTGGCCAGGACACTGGAAGATTTCTGCTCATCAAAAATACAAGTGACATGGGTTGTTTCGAATCCAGCTGATAGGGCAGATGGGGCCCCGGTTTAAGGTCTTATCTGTAAGGTGGAGCCGCTGACCTTGCAACACACCCACAGTCCTGCACTGAAGTATCAGCCTAGATTACATGGTCAGGTTGTGAAGTGGCACTTGAGCCTCCTGACTCAGTCACAAGCTGCACCAGAGCCAGGCTGACATTCCAGTGCTTCTGGAATATAATTTAGCTGTAGATTTTGCCCTGGTTTCTCACTTAGATGCAAAAGTGAAACCTTGTATTAGTACCTTCCTTAAGCACAAATGGTGTAAATTTGGATAAATTTTAATACATGTCCCAAACAAATGTTCCCAAACTCTGTCCCATTGTTGCTGTACCAGCTATTGGTCAGATTATCAGTCATTGAGAGGAAGGAGAACATTTTGAATACAGTGACTGATTCTGCATGAGGAGTTTGCTGATGGCCAGAGTTTTCTAGTTTTCAGTCTTCTCTCCAGTTTGTGGGTAACTGTTCTGTCTGCAGAACGGATGCTCGACTATCTCTCCTAATGGCCAGTCCTCGTGAGCCCAGACAGTGTGGACAGGTAAACTGAATCCCCCAGAGACGGTTGAGATTGATTATGTTGGTAAATTGAAGAGCTGCATGTACTTTTGGCAAGTGTAACGATTGGGGGATGTTAGCGAACGCCGGCTACAATTCGCTGCCTCTGGCATTGGCCTGATGGAGTGTAATGGTCTTTTGATTTTTGTACATTCTTCTATAATCCTCTGTAGAATGGTACATCGTAGAGTAATATCTATCTCCATTTGTACTCAATCTCTCTAGACAGCAACTTGTTCACCATTGTTACTGCAGCTATGTGCTGACCTAATAGTTTCAAACCATTCTTCAACACTAATCCTTTCGCCATTGAATTGAGAAAGATTTAAAGGGGATGAATTTACGAGTGAGAGTGTAGAATACTAGCATGTTAAGTGCTGAGGTTTAAAGGCCTGCTACTCTTCAGCTATTTGAATGTCTACTTGGTTTTGGAAAAGGTTGCTCACTGCAGCAGGACTCCACACTAAAACAGCCCTATTTTCAGCACTGGGAACTCCCAGTAGACATGAAGATTCAAAACAAAAACAGGCAAACCAAAATGTGACATCAATAACTTGTCTCTAGGAATCAGAGCTCTGCTACTGCTGTTTACAATCCTCGGCCTCACGTGGATACTGCTGTCTTCGTACTTTCCAAGCCTCCGCTTTTTAATCTTTGAAATTTCAGCCCATAAACCTCTCTGTGGTCACTTTTCCCATTCCCTAGCTGGGGAATGCTGAGAAGTTCAGGAAATGACCTTCGACCCACCCGAAATTAGCCAGAGTAGCAGAGGCCAGGAGCCGAAGCTGTGCATCAAGGAATTAAACTCGTTCCCTTTCTTGTAGAGTTTCGGGGTCTCCACAGGTCTGTTTTCAGTGTCGAGTAACCAAGTTGTGAAAGATGCAGACAGGAAGATTCTTTGTCTGACATGGAACACATCTCACTTAATGGAATGTGGAGGCAAGTTTGAAGAGCCTGAATGGGGGGCCCTTGGTGTACACGTGGGCAGTGCTACAGTATAAAGAGCATAAGGACATAAGAAATAGGAACAGGAGTAGGCCATACGGCCCCTCAAGCCTGCTCCGTCATTCAATAAGATCATGGCTGATCTGATCATGGACTCAGCTCCATTTCCCCACCCGCTCCCCATAACCCCTTATCCCCTTCTCATTTAAGAAACTGTCTATTTCTGTCTTAAATGTATTCAATGTCCCAGCTTCCACAGCTCTCTGAGGCAGCGAATTCCACAGATTTAAAACCCTTTGAGAGAAGAAATTCCTCCTCATCTCAGTTTTAAATGGGTGGCCCCTTATTCTAAGATTGTGCTCTCTAGTTCTAGTCTCCCCCATCAGTGGAAACATCCTCTCTGCATCCACCTTGTCAAGCCCCCTCATAATCTTATACATTTCGATAAGATCACCTCTCATTCTTCTGAATTCCAATGAGTAGCAGCCCAGTTTCCTCAACCTTTCCTCATAAGTCAACCCCCTCATCCCCAGAATCAATCGAGTGAACCTTCTCTGAACTGCCTCCAAAGCAAGTATATCCTTGCGTAAATATGGAAACCAAAACTGCACGCAGTATTCCAGGTGTGGCCTCACCAATACCCTGTATAATTGTAGCAAGACTTCCCTGCTTTTATACTCCATCCCCTTTGCAATAAAGGCCAAGATACCATTGGCCTTCCTGATCACTTGTTATACCTGCATACTATCCTTTTGAGTTTCATGCACAAGTACCCCCAGGTCCCGCTGTACTGCAGCACTTTGCAATCTTTCTCCATTTAAATAATAACTTGCTCGTTGATATTTTTCTGCCAAAGTGCATGACCTCACACTTTCCAACATTATACTCCATCTGGCAAATTTTTGCCCACTCACTTAGCCTGTCTATGTCCTTTTGCAGATTTTTTGTGTCCTCCTCACACATTGCTTTTCCTCCCATCTTTATATCGTCAGCAAACTTGGCTACGTTATACTCAGTCCCTTCTTCCAAGTTAATATAGATTGTAAATAGTTGGGGATCCAGCACTGATCCCTGCGGCACCCCACTAGTTACTGATTGCCAACTCGAGAATGAACCATTTATCCCGACTCTCTGTTTTCTATTAGTTAGCCAATCCTCTATCCATGCTAATATATTGCCCCCAACCCCGTGAACTTGTATCTTGTGCAGTAACCTTTTATGTGGTACCTTGTCAAATGCCTTCTGGAAATCCAAATACACCACATCCACTGGTTCCCCTTCATCCACCCTGTTCGTTACATCCTCAAAGAACTCCAGCAAATTTGTCAAACGTGATTTCCCTTTCATAAATCCATGCTGACTCTGCCTGACCGAATTTTGCTTTTCCAAATGTCCTGCTACTGCTTCTTTAATAATGGACTCCAGCATTTTCCTAACCATAGATGTTAGGCTAACTGGTCTATAGATTCCCTTCCCCCAAGGGCATTAGTTAACCAGTTGGGATTTTGAGAATCGGGCAGTTATGTCATTTTCTGGGGCCAACCCACAAATGGCTGAATTTTAAAAATTCATTTTCACAATTTGGTGTTGGTGGGATTTGAACTTTGTGCCTCTGCCTGAACCCCCCGGGTACAATACACCCCCTGAACCCCCCCCAAGGTATGGTACACCCCACCTGAACCCCCCGGGTACAATACACCCCCTGAACCCCCCCCAGTACGGTACACCCCCCCTGAACCCCCCCGGGTACGGTACACCCCCCTGAACCCCCCCCCCCCGGGGTACGGTATGCTCCCTGAACCCCCACGGGTACGGTACACCCCCCCCGAACGCCCCAGGTCCGGTATGCCGCCCCGCCCCTTGCCGGTGCACCTCCTGAACACCCCCCCCCCCCCCCCCCCGCCTCTGGTATGGTGCACCCCCTAGGGTACGGTACACCCCCCCCCCCCCCGGGTACGGTACACACACACACACACACACACACCCCCCCCCCCGGTACGGTGCTCCCCCTCCCCGAACCCCCCCGGGTACGGTGCTCTCCCCCCCCCCCCCCCCCCCAGATACGGTACACCCCCCCCCCCCCCCCCCCCCCGAACCTCCTGGGTACGGTACACCCCCCCCAGATACGGTACACCCCCCCCCCCCCGGGTACGGTACACACACACACACACACACACACACACACACACACACACACACACACCCACCCCCCCCCGGTACGGTGCTCCCCCTCCCCGAACCCCCCCGGGTACGGTGCTCTCCCCCCCCCCCCCCCCCCCCCCCCCCCCCAGATACGGTACACCCCCCCCGAACCTCCTGGGTACGGTACACCCCCCCCAGATACGGTACCCCTCACCCCCCCGGGTACTGTTCGGTAGCCGAACCCCCCTGCTGTGAGTAGTTGAGTGGTAGAACTCTTGTCTGCCATGTAGGAGGCCCAGGATTGATATAGCATAGTGCTACCATTATAGCCTCAGCTTAAAGCCGGAATAAATGTATTCCACAACCTTTTAGTAAAATCTGGAAGCAGAATGTGGAGGTTTGGGCAGTTGTTTATTTGAAGTGTGTTCTGAACAAGCAGTATAAGATTGTAACCCAGCATCCTGGCTCTGTTGTCCGTGTGGCTCTGTGGGTATCACTCTTGTCTCTGAGTCGGAAGGTTGTGGGTTTGTGCCCAACTCCAGGACTGAAGCTCATAAGGTTGAATTTCTATTGGGATTATCCCAATCTCCTATAACCTGGGTGGAAAGTCTCAGGGTAGTACTGGGGGCGTGCTACACTGTCATTGGGGTGAGATGTTTAAGCTGTGTGTTCAGGTGCTATTTGAAGAATGGCACGTGGTCTCCAGAGCAAACAAATACCGAATCCATGGTCATTCCATTGTGTTTATGGGACCTTTCAGTGTGAGAATCAACTGTCATGCTTGCCTACATAACAGTGACTACACTTCAAAAGTAATCCACTTTGGAGAGGACATGAGGGTCGCTATATAAATGCAGATTCTTTCTCTCGAGTCCCACCTTTAAGCTTGAAGTTCTGGTTGCAGACTCAGAGCAGCAGATGGTGGGCCCGGAGCAAGTCCGGATGTAGATGCGGGGATGGTGCTATCGGCCATGGGCCGTACAGAGAGCGAGGCTCAGAGTCCATGTTTATGCAGCGCACACACTGCTTGGTCCCGAGTCACTGGCCTGGCTGTGGAGTGGGGGGTTTAGCCCCCGCAAGATCGATAGTTTGTACTTCGGTGTGATTTAATGTTGGTCCTGAGTTTTAGCGTGCCCTATCATCTAGTGATGATTCATTGAATATTTTGATGTTTTGGATAGAAACAGTCATATGAATGAAGTGAGTTTGAATTAACAGGAATAAACTGAATCCCTATTCTGTGTGTGTGCTAAACTTGTGGTCGTTTTAACTCCTGCACACAGTCCCACAGCTGTGTTGTCTGAGTGTGCTGTTTCATATCCAGAGCACTTGTGTTGCAATCCGATTTGGTGGCTCTTGGGCTAGTTCCCACTTCTGATTCATGTCCATTGAATTCTGCTGCAATGTGTGTGTGAGGTGATACTGGTGGAGCAGGTTCAGTAGTGAGTGTGTATGAGGTGATACTGGGGCAGGTTCAGTAGTGAGTATGTATGAGGTGATACTGGGGCAGGTTCAGTAGTTGTGTGTGTGAGAGGTGATACTGAATGAAGCAGGTTCAGTAGTGAGTGTGTGAGAGGTGATACTGGGGCAGGTTCAGTAGTGAGTGTGTGAGGTGATACTGGGGCAGGTTCAGTAGTGAGTGTGTGAGGATACTGGGACAGGTTCAGTAGTGAGTGTGTGAGGATACTGGGACAGGTTCAGTAGTTAGTGTGTGAGGATACTGGGACAGGTTCAGTAGTGAGTGTGTGAGGATACTGGGACAGGTTCAGTAGTGAGTGTTTATGAGGTGATACTGGGGCAGGTTCAGTAGTGAGTGTGTGAGGTGATACTGGGGCAGGTTCAGTAGTGAGTGTGTGTGCGGTGATACTGGGGCAGGTTCAGTAGTGAGTATGTATGAGGTGATACTGGGGCAGGTTCAGTAGTGAGTGTGTGTGAGGATACAGGGGCAGATTCAGTAGTGAGTGTGTGTGAGGAGATACTGGGGCAGGTTCAGTAGTATGTATGAGGTGATACTGGGGCAGGTTCAGTAGTGAGTGTGTGAGGATACAGGGGCAGGTTCAGTAGTGAGTGTGTGAGGATACAGGGGCAATTCAGTAGTGAGTGTGTGAGGAGATACTGGGGCAGGTTCAGTAGTTAGTGTGTGAGGATACAGGGGCAATTCAGTAGTGAGTGTGTGAGGAGATACTGGAGCAGGTTCAGTAGTGAGTATGTATGAGGTGATACTGGGGCAGGTTCAGTAGTGAGTGTGTGAGGATACTGGGGCAGGTTCAGTAGTTAGTGTGTATGAGGTGATACTGGGGCAGGTTCAGTAGTTGTGTGTGCGAGGTGATACTGAATGAAGCAGGTTCAGTAGTGAATGAAGTTTAAAACTATAAACTTGCCATGTGCATTGAATGTGAGTGTGATTCTGCACCTGAACTTTCTATACTTGGTTGCATCAGCCCTGCTTCCCAGAAACAGTTCAACAGTTGGCCCACACTACTGATGAGTCATCCTTATTGGATTGGTCCGAGCTTTAGCAGTTGCAGGGGCAGTGCTTCAGGGCCTTGTTAAAGCTGAAAGCACAAGTCAATCATGTGCAATACTCAACATTCATAGGCTGGAAAAATGAAAAGGGAAAAGGATTTTTCTGAATACATGCGTTTTGCTTTCTGAGAATTACAAAGTTTCTCATTTGTACGCACATGAACGCATCTTTGGGACTGAGGTACCTGGCTGGAGCTTAACTGTTGTGTTTGGGATTAAAGTGGGGATCTTTCCTTCGATAGTACTTTAAAAGTGAGACAGTGTGAAAGGATTTACTGTGTTTAATCCTGTGTGGTGCTAATTTAAAAGCTGATCTTGCTGGAGGAGTTGCAGGAGCGAAGTAGCTGATATAAAGGCCATGCCCTAATGATGTTTGCTAATTCTTTGTTTATACAGGGTAGAACCAAAGGAGAAAGAACGTGGATTTATAATAGCGCCTTTAATATCCTCAAGCCCTTCCAAAGCACCTCCCAGCTTAGTCGTTACTTTTCTGAAGTGCATTCACTGATGTGACTAAATGTGGCAGGATCTTGCACAGATCGAACGTGTTTACTGACCGAATAGTCTGAGTTTGGTGTGGCATAGAGCCAGGACACGAGCGGAACTCCATGCTCCTCTTTAAATAGTGCCGTGTGATCTTTCCACCTAAACAGGTAAACGGGGCTTGGGTTTACTGTCTTACAGTACAGCCTGCCCTCGGTGCTGCATTGGAATGTGTGCCTTGGTTGTGGGATTCATGTCCTGGAGTGGGACTTGAACCCATGACCTTGTGACCCAGAGGTGAGTGAGCTGCTGATGTGCTAATTTCCAAATGCTGGAACATTGGTTCTCGCTCTGCTTTGTGCTGCCACGTGATGGTGACAGTGATGGACAAAGCACATGGCTGCCTCCTGCCGGTCAGGGACTTTCTGCAGTGCTTCATGGGCCCACGGCTTAGAACATTAGCATTTGCAGGATGAGGAAAGGTCATTAGATGCTAATGTGACAGTGGGAAACCCCGGTGGTTCAATCCTCCGTGAGGTAGGAACCGTAGTGTCGCATGTGCCAGAGTCTGTGCCCGTTGTAGCTGGGCAGGAGCGGCTGGCTGGTACAGGGTGTGTGGCAGCCATGTTGCTGGCTGCTGTCCTTTCTCCTACTTCCAGTTTAAGCAGAGCAGTTTTACCAGCAGGATGCAGAACGTGGCTCGCTACAAATTAGGGCTTGAAGAGGGTTTCAAGAATATCGATTGTAAATTAGACATGAATGATTTAGACAGTGCTGTAGTTTTCTAGTCCTTGAGTTTACTGTAACCAGTCTGTGGCTGCCTGCTATCTCCGGTGATTTGTGAAAGGATTGTGTGAATCACCAGAAAGTCTACAGTGGGCATTGTGCATATTTGTTCCGCATTGATTCTCATGTTAAATTCCAGAGCCGAGTTGAAAACATTTTCTATTAACCTAATGCTGATTTTAGTGAGCGAAGCTGCACAAAATGAACATCTACTTGAGGTTTTAATTTTAGAAGCCATTTAGTCGGGTGGGATTACAAACTAAACCTCTAGTAGTTTGTGGGTGGTGCCAGTACTCAGTAATTTCTCTGCTAATTCACAAAAAGAACTTTGTAATACTGCAAGCCCTTTATCTATTGTGCCTTCAGGTCTTGTCACATGGCATCACCACAACAAATTAACTTCAGGGCTGTTCGAGTCTTGTACATGATGGCAGCTTTCAGATGATGAAGGCTGTAAATGAATCTGGATCATAAACACTCAGGCTTGGTTCTAGTGGATTAGTAGCTGAACCCTCTCACTTGGTATTGTAATTCATTGGGTATCGGTTGTCATCTAATTAGCTATTCAAAAATCTTAACCTATTTTACGCTGGAGTTTTCAGATGAACGTGCTTGGTGCAACACTCTTAACACCGACCGAGCTGTGGCATTAGCTGTTGCTCCCGGAGATTGTGCATGTTCTGTACGACAGACTGCTCTGCAACCTGAGTGTTGGGTTGTTGCGATGGTGTCTGTTGCTGTGCCGACTGGTGTTGCTTCCCCTGCCCTGTGTGGGCACATATGTTGCAGTGCCTTCCACTCCTTTACTGAAATGACTGGGCGTTTTGGGTTCTCTGTAAACAAGGCTGGCTCCAGAGGCTCACTCTGTCTCCCTGTGATCACATTGCCATCAACACTTTGGTCAGAGTCACGTTGGGAGACTCTGATGGTGAAGTGTACTCAACTTTACACACGGGATGAACTCTGCATGGCTGCTCTTCCAGTGGGTGTAGCAGGTCTCGCCTCAAATCCGGCCCATCCCATCATGTAGGAGGGAGAAATGTGGAGAACCAGCACTCGACATAAACGGAAAAAAGAAAGACTTGCATTTATATAGCGCCTTTCACGGTCACCGGACATCTCAAAGCGCTTTACAGCCAATGAAGTACATTTAGTGTGTGGTCACTGTTGTAATGTGGGAAATGCGGCAGCTAATTTGCGGACAGTAAGCTCCCACACACACCAAAGTGATAATGAACAGATAATGTTTTTTGTTATGTTGATTGAGGGATAACTCCCCTGCTCTTCAAAATAGTACCATGGGATCTTTTACATCCACCTAGGAGAAGGGGCCTCGGTTAATGTCTCACCCGAAAGACGGCGCCTCCGACAGTGCAGCACTGGAGGGTCATCCTAGATTTATGTGCTCAAGTCTCTGGAGTGGGACTTGAACCCACAACCTTCTGACTCAGAGAGGCGAGAGTGCTGCCCACTGAGCCCCAGCTGACACTGAACATGCAACATTTTTACACTCCCGTTCATGTGCTTTGAGGCATTTCTGCAGGAAAGGCACTGTACAGGTATGACTGGAAGGCAGGGGATTGGTACCATACAGTTTTTAATGCTTTTAGAAAAGAGGATTTTTTTCTGCCAAAGTGCATGACCTCACACTTTCCAATATTTTACTCTGCCAAATTTTTGCCCATTCACTATTTTTTGTGTCCTCCTCACACATTGCTTTTACTCCCATCTTTGTATCGTCAGCAAATTTGGCTACGTTACACTCGGTCCCTTCTTCCAAGTCATTAATATAGATTGTTAATAGTTGGGGTCCCAGCACTGATCCCTGCGGCATCCCACTAGTTACTGATTGCCAACCCGAGAATGAACCATTTATGAACTGTTTTCTGTTTGTTAACCGATCCTCTATCCATGCTAATATATTACTCCCAACTCCGTGAACTTTTATCTTGTGCAATATGTGGCACCTTGTCAAATGCCTTCTGGAAATCCAAATACACCACATCCACTGGTTCCCCTTTATCCACCCTGTTCGTTACATCCTCAAAGAACTCCAGCAAATTTGTCAAACATGACTTCCCCTTCATAAATCCATGCTGACTCTGCCTGACTGAATTTTACTTTTCCAAATGTCCTGCTATTGCTTCTTTAATAATGGACTCCAACATTTTCCCAACCACAGATGTTAGGCTAACTGGTCTATAGTTTCCTGCTTTTTGTCTGCCTCCTTTTTTGAATAAGGGTTTTAAAGTTTTGTCAATAAAGTTTTGTAAATAAAGTTAAAATTGTAAATAGGATGTGCCAAAGCGCTTTACAGCGCTTTTTGAAGTGTATTCACTGTTGTAAGAAAAGCAGCAGCTGATTTGCGAACAGCAAGCTCCCAGAAACAGCAATGTGGTAATGGCCAGATCATCCGGTTTACTAATGTTGATTAAAGTTTTGTAAATAAAGTTTAAAAAATTGTAAATCGGGCAAATCTAACACAAATACTGGAAGTTGAAGATTATAATGAATGTTCAAAGATTTGGATTCATTTTGGATTTAAAAGTGCTGTAAAATGTAGGACATTCCTTAAAGATAAATGATTACACTTCGCGCAAGCTTGTGGCCTGTGCAGGGTGTGCGACTGAAGTGCAGTGTAGTAGCAACAGTGACTGGGTAAATGGGTGCCGGGGTGAGTGGGGGGGCAGCGGTGCCGGGGTGAGTGGGGGGGCAGCGGTGCCGGGGTGAGTGGGGGGGCAGCGGTGCCGGGGTGAGTGGGGGGGCAGCGGTGCCGGGGTGAGTGGGGGGGCAGCGGTGCCGGGGTGAGTGGGGGGGCAGCGGTGCCGGGGTGAGTGGGGGGGCAGCGGTGCCGGGGTGAGTGGGGGGGCAGCGGTGCCGGGGTGAGTGGGGGGGCAGCGGTGCCGGGGTGAGTGGGGGGGCAGCGGTGCCGGGGTGAGTGGGGGGGCAGCGGTGCCGGGGTGAGTGGGGGGGCAGCGGTGCCGGGGTGAGTGGGGGGGCAGCGGTGCCGGGGTGAGTGGGGGGGCAGCGGTGCCGGGGTGAGTGGGGGGGCAGCGGTGCCGGGGTGAGTGGGGGGGCAGCGGTGCCGGGGTGAGTGGGGGGGCAGCGGTGCCGGGGTGAGTGGGGGGGCAGCGGTGCCGGGGTGAGTGGGGGGGCAGCGGTGCCGGGGTGAGTGGGGGGGCAGCGGTGCCGGGGTGAGTGGGGGGGCAGCGGTGCCGGGGTGAGTGGGGGGGCAGCGGTGCCGGGGTGAGTGGGGGGGCAGAGGTGCCGGGGTGAGTGGGGGGGCAGAGGTGCCGGGGTGAGTGGGGGGGCAGCGGTGCCGGGGTGAGTGGGGGGCAGCGGTGCCGGGGTGAGTGGGGGGCAGCGGTGCCGGGGTGAGTGGGGGGGCCGCGGTGCCGGGGTGAGTGGGGGGGCCGGGGTGAGTGGGAGTGCCGGGGTGAGTGGGGGTGCCGGGGTGAGTGGGGGTGCCGGGGTGAGTGGGGGTGCCGGGGTGAGTGGGGGTGCCGGGGTGAGTGGGGGTGCCGGGGTGAGTGGGGGTGCCGGGGTGAGTGGGGGGGGCAGCGGTGCCGGGGTGAGTGGGGGGGCAGCGGTGCCGGGGTGAGTGGGGTGGCAGCGGTGCCGGGGTGAGTGGGGTGGCAGCGGTGCCGGGGTGAGTGGGGGGCAGCGGTGCCGGGGTGAGTGGGGGGGCAGCGGTGCCGGGGTGAGTGGGGGGGGCAGCGGTGCCGGGGTGAGTGGGGTGGCAGCGGTGCCGGGGTGAGTGGGGTGGCAGCGGTGCCGGGGTGAGTGGGGGGCAGCGGTGCCGGGGTGAGTGGGGGGCAGCGGTGCCGGGGTGAGTGGGGGGGCAGCGGTGCCGGGGTGAGTGGGGGGGCAGCGGTGCCGGGGTGAGTGGGGGGGCAGCGGTGCCGGGGTGAGTGGGGTGGCAGCGGTGCCGGGGTGAGTGGGGGGGCAGCGGTGAGTGGGGGTGCCGGGGTGAGTGGGGGGGCAGCGGAGCCGGGGTGAGTGGGGGGTAGCGGTGTCGGGGTGAGTGGGGTGGCAGCGGTGCCGGGGTGAGTGGGGGGCAGCGGGGCCAGGGTGAGTCTGTGAGCTGAGCAAGACACTGTTCTTACTCCTGATCAGAGACTTTGAGGTGACTGCTCGTACTCTAAAACTGCTGAGTGTGAACATGGTGACCAGTTGGAGAGATCGGGTCCAAATCAGTGGATGAGCTAAGCAATGACAAATGGTTATAAAGTATATTGGACCAAGAAGCATGAAAATGAGCATTTTAGTAGCTCCTCATCACAGTTCAAAGTGCGTCACACACAATGACTTGCTTTGAAATGCAGTGAAGGTTGTCCACTAAGAGCCGTTGTAGCTGTGACCCACAGTGAGGTGAATGACCATGACTGCCTCAATAACATTGGTTGAGAGAGGCTTCTTAACCAGGATTCCTAGAGTATACATTGCTCACTGAGCATAGGAAGAGTTCACATCACTACAGGCACCGGTGGTCCCAGTGACCTTCCTCTGATGTGGATTACCCCGGGGAGCGACAGAGACTGAACTGGCCAGGCTGGAATTGAGTAGATTGGGCCTATACTCTGAATGAGAGGTGATCCATTGAAACATACAAGATTCTGAGGGGGATTGACAGGGTAGATGCAGGGAGGATGTTTCCCCCGGGCTGGGGAGTCGAGAAGCAGGAGGCACAGTCTCAGGATAAGGGGTCGGCCATTTAGGACTGAAATGAGGAGGAATTTCTTCACTCAGAAGGTTGTGAATCTTTGGAATTCTCTGCCCCAGAGGTCTGTGGAGGCTCAGTCGATAGATTTTTGGTCCCTCAAGGGATGTGGAGATCAGGTGGGAAAGTGGAGTAGAGGTCGAAGATCGACCAAGATCTTATTGAATGGTGGGGCAGGCTTGAGGGGCCGAATGGCTGATTCCTGCTCCTATTTCTTATGTTAATGTGAAGAAAATTCGTTCCATCACTTCGCCACCTCCCTTTTGCAAAGTTGCCAGATTCTGCTAGAAGTGGGGTCAGCACAGCCCACCTCCCCCAAATTGTGAGGGTCCGTGGGTCAGCCGGTCCCCCTCCCCCGAACTGTGAGGGTCAGCCGGTCCCCCTCCCCCGAACTGTGAGGGTCAGCCTGTCCCCCTCCCCCGAACTGTGAGGGTCAGCCGGTACCCCTCCCCCGAACTGTGAGGGTCAGCCGGTCCCCCTCCCCCGAACTGTGAGGGTCAGCCGGTCCCCCTCCCCCGAACTGTGAGGGTCAGCCTGTCCCCCTCCACCGAACTGTGATGGTCAGACGGTCCCCCTCCCCCAAACTGTGAGGGTCAGCCTGTCCCCCTCCCCCGAACTGTGAGGGTCAGCCTGTCCCCCTCCCCCGAACTGTGAGGGTCAGCCTGTCCCCCTCCCCCGAACTGTGAGGGTCAGCCGGTCCCCCTCCCCCGAACTGTGAGGGTCAGCCGGTCCCCCTCCCCCAAACTGTGAGGGTCAGCCGGTCCCCTCCCCTGAACTGAGGGGGTCAGCCCGTCTCTTCCCCCCCCCCCCCCTGAACTGAGGGCCAGCCTGTCCCCCTCCCCCACACTGTGAGGGTCAGCCCCCCCCTGAACTGAGGGGGTCAGCCTTGCCCCCCCCCCCCCCTCCCCCACACTGTGAGGGTCCGTGGGGCCAGCGAGGTTTGGGTGCTGGGACCAATGTTCCCTTTAAGCTGCGTGTCTGTGCAGTGCTCTGCAGCCACCACACTGCGGGCTCATCGGTTTTTAAATAGGAGAAACTGTGCTACTTCATCAATGACCTTCCATCCATTATACGGTCAGAAGTGGGGATGTTCGCTGATGAAGGCATTCGTGCCGCACAAGAGGCAGTAAATGACTATCTTGCAACAAGAGAGAGTCTAGCCACCTCCCCTTGATATCCAATGGCATTGCCATCACTGCATCCCTTCCCATCAACATTCTGGGGGGGTCACCATGCATGGTATTTTGATAGGGCCACGCAGCCCCTTAAAGGGGCCATGCACCCAAAATAATCAAAGGGAACATCGATCAGGATCACATCCTGGTAGAAGTGGGGTCCATAGCTGCTTCATAGGGTCTCCATGTTGCTTCATGTTGCAGCAGGGTGCCGATTCAAAATATCTCCCTCCTCACCTCCCCCACAGCAAAACTGCCTGAGCACCCGCCCTCTCTGGAGCAGGCAGGCTGAGTTTGGAGTATGTGTGCTGGGAATGGTGGAGTTTGGAGTATGTGGGCTGGGAATGGAGAGTTTGGAGTATGTGTGCTGGGAATGGAGAGTTTGGAGTATGTGGGCTTGGGAATGGTGCAGTTTGGAGTATGTGGGCTGGGAATGGAGAGTTTGGAGTATGTGGGCTGGGAATGGAGAGTTTGGAGTATGTGGGCTGGGAATGGTGCAGTTTGGAGTATGTGGGCTGGGAATGGTGGAGTTTGGAGTATGTGGGCTGGGAATGGTGGAGTTTGGAGTATGTGGGCTGGGAATGGAGAGTTTGGAGTATGTGTGCTGGGAATGGAGAGTTTGGAGTATGTGGGCTTGGGAATGGTGCAGTTTGGAGTATGTGGGCTGGGAATGGAGAGTTTGGAGTATGTGGGCTGGGAATGGTGGAGTTTGGAGTATGTGGGCTGGGAATGGAGAGTTTGGAGTATGGGCTGGGAATGGAGAGTTTGGAGTATGTGGGCTGGGAATGGAGAGTTTTGAGTATATGGCCTGGGAATTGTTTAATACCTCTGGCCATCTGCTTATGGTCTTTTGAGTTACATTTCCCTGCTTGTGATCCAACTGGGGTCCATCAGTTTGGTGACTTTTGTCTGTCCATGTTTAGCTTGCTAACAAACCAAGCTCAGCTACTTTAAGCTGAATTGTTGCCGTGCAAATTGTGTGCAGGCAGAGCGAGGAGAGATGGAATAAAAGGCGGTGTGTGGGAAGATCAGATTTGGTTGCTCCAGCAAAGAGCCAACACTGGTGTGCTGGGTTGAATGACCTCCCCCTGTGCTGTAAACATTTATGGTTCTATGGAGATTGTGATAGAAATCACTGGGTACAATGGGAAAATTCAGCCATGTTTTAATTTACAGAATGTGGTACTTATGGAGTAAACATGCCGTGACTGAATGTTCTGAAAATGGAAGTGCAGAATACGATGAGCTGCATTGTTATTTAGGACAGGTCAAGGAGTTTTATTTTCATAAAGCGCCAAGTCCTGTTGTTCATGCTACAAGTTGAGACACTATATTCAGTGTAATATTTAATGATTTGGCAGCAGTGCCATTGCTCTGGCTGTAGCCTTATTGTCGCTCTGCTAGGTTAGAAGCAGGGTTCTGGCTCTGCAGTGGCATAGCCACCAGACTGGCTGATGGGTGTATCACGGAGTGCTGATAAGTGAGCAGCATTTTAATGTTTGGTAATGTTCAAGAAATGGGCCTTGTTTTTTAAAAAAAAAAGCATGAAATTGCGTGTGGAAATGGCTGGTGTGAGAGCAGATGCTAGGCAGCTAGGGTTAGATTTCCATGTACATCTCGTGAGTACAGATTCATTGCAAGTTCCTGAGAGTGGCTGCAATAACTACATGTAGGCGCTAGGTGAGCGTTGTGACCTCCCAGGAGTTTGGGAGAAGTTTTCCAAATTGGCCTGAGGTTTTAGCCTGTCCCAGGAGATTGCGTGGGTGTGTGGTGGGGGTCGGCGGTGATGTATGCGGAAGTTACAGGACAGGACATGATGCCCGTCACCTGTACTTCTGCGTATGTTTGGATGCAGTTTGTAAAATCGCCCACTGTAATTAAACTAGCTGGTGTTCAGGTGTAAAATGAATGTGCTTTGAGCAGCCAACGTACAGTTTTGTTGTTGAGATTTGAAGCATTCGTGGTTGTTTTCCATCCCAGTGAGGTATAATCAGGATACGTCAGAGGTTTATCCACTTTGTCGTGCACAGATTGCAACCTCCGAGGAGTGGCGGATCTCTCCTGTTTTGAGAGTTTGATATTTCACACGGACTGTTTTTCAAAGCTCCATCTCAAGCTGTCCTCTAATTAAAACGATGCTTTATTTTTACCGGTTATCGACCAGCTGTGTGTCATTGAAAAATGCACCTTTGTCTTTAGAGATTTCTTACAAATTAACAGCAATCTCGAGGGATACTTACAGCCATCACATTTCACTTCATTTCTTCCCAAATCTGAAGGGTTGTAGGAACTGCAACAAAGAGATGTCCTTTCTGGGCCAGGCGCATTAGCACCCACAGTCAGTCCCAATGCTGGGATTACGCTCCATCCACACTATTCCTGCAACGTGTGTTAATCCCAGGATCAGAAGAGTGCATCCCACTGCACAGGTATACCTCGTCCAACTCTGCTCGACAATGCCGTACACGGGCAGTGTCCAGTTATAGAGGCTCGTGCCCATCGGGAACTAGGCTGAGCCCATTCGGCTATTCCAGCACATTGTGGAGACTCCATGCCTGTCCGAGATATGTGTGGCTTAATTCACTCATCTCTCCTTCCTCACTGCTGACATTTTCTGTTGGCCTTTATTGCAAGGGGGTTGGGGTACATGAGCAGGGAAGTCTTGCTCCAGGCCTTGGTGAGACCACACTTGGAGTACTGTCTACAGTTTTGGTACCTAAGAAAGGATACACTTACCTTCGGGACAGTGCACGCAGGCTCACTAGACTGATTCCTGGGATGAGAGGGTTGCCCTATGAGGAGAGATTGAGTAGATTGGGCCTGTACTCTCTGGAGTTTAGAAGAATGAGAGGTGATCTCACTGAAACAAAATTCTTAGAGGGCTTGACTGGGTAGATGCTGAGAGGCTGTTTCTCCTGGTTGGAGGGTTTAAAACTAGGGGGGCATAGTCTCAGGATAAGGGGTCGGCCATTTAGGACTGAGATGAAGAGGAATTTCTTCATTCAGTGGGTGGTGAATCTTTGGAATTCTCTGCCCCAGAGGGCTGTGGATGCTCAGTAGATGAGTATATTCAAGGTTGAGATCAATAGATTTTTGGACTCGTGGGGAATCAAGAGATATGGGGATCAGGCGGGCAAGTGGATTTGAAGTTGAAAATCGGCCATAATCTTAGGAGCCGTTTGGTCCCCTCCTATTTCTTGTGTTTTTATGTTCTTTTTTTAAATTTATTTATTCCCTTTTAAGCTTTTAAATAAATGTTCATTAATTCAGGTCATTCAAGAAGCCTAGATGTGATAATGGTTTATATACTTGTGAGTCTTAATAAAGGACAGCATAACATGAGAGAGAAATGCTGAGGTACTAATGAGGTCTGAGTACAGCACATTGTGAGGCATGTGTTTGTAACAATGCTGATGGGCATAGTTTCAGAATAGGGACATGGTTTCAAAATAAGGGCTCGCCCATTTAGAACTGAAATGAGGAATTTCTGCTCAGAGGGTTGTGAATCTTTGGAATTCTCAGCCCCAGAGAGCTGTGGAGGCTGGGTTATTGAATATATTTAAGGCAGAGATAGACAGATTTTTGAGTGATGAGGGAGTGAAGGATTATCGGGAGCGGGCAAGGAAGTGGAGCTGAGTCCATGATCAGACCAGCCATGGTCT
Organism: Pristiophorus japonicus; assembly: GCF_044704955.1. Taxonomy (NCBI): domain Eukaryota; kingdom Metazoa; phylum Chordata; class Chondrichthyes; family Pristiophoridae; genus Pristiophorus; species Pristiophorus japonicus. Next base: position 16,368 of record NW_027254383.1, on the reverse strand, counting down.
TATTGAATGGCGAAGCAGGCGCGAGGGGCCAAATGGCTATTTCTTATGTTCTTAAACCCTGATCTAGGACATGAGGGAGCAAGTGTTCTAACCAAGCCACGTTGATGTGTCCTGGTATAACCCTGCCATGTTGGTATGTCCTGGTATAATCCTGTCATGTTGGTGTGTCCTGGTATAGCCCAGGTGTTTGTGTGTCCTGGTATAGCCCGGGTGTGCCAGTGTGTGTCCTGGTATAGCTGTGGTGTGCTGGTGTGTGTCCTGGTATAGTGCTGGTGTGTGTCCTGGTATAGCCCTGGTGTGCTGGTGTGTCTCCTGGTATAGCCCGGGTGTGCTGGTGTATGATCTGGCATAGCTGTGGTGTGCCGGTGTGTGTCCTGGTATAGCCTGGGTGTGCCGGTGTGTGTCCTGGTATAGTCTGGGTGTGCCGGTGTGTGTCCTGGTATAGCTGTGGTGTGCTGGTGTGTCTCCAAACATCATTAGCAGAGGTTTGGAGGTTGGTTCGACACTTGCTGGATATGCCGAGGAGAGCAGGAGGAATTGGACATGTATTGTCAGCCAAGACCAACTGTTTTGAGATGGGTAATGTACACAAAAGGAGAGGAGACTGCCAGTGAAAATCTGGTGCAGCAATATCTCTGCTCGAAGCTTTATTGATATACTGTCCAGGTGGGGGACAGTAAGTGCGAGCTATGGTGTCCCAGGGATCAGTCTTGGCTCCATCCTGTTTCTAATTTACATTCGCACCTTGCATTGAGCAGCTGGTCAGGTTTATAGGTGATAAAGTAGCATTTAAATCGAGGGGAGCAGCTCAGGAACTATAAAATGAGTTAGATGAAACCTATGAGGATAGAACAATGGCAGACGTAACTTAATAGAGGGAAGTGTAAAGCACAGCACGCAGGAAGAAGAGAGTAATGTAGTTTGCATGAATGGTATGGCTCAAGATGAAGTTGAAAGGGATTTTAATAGGTTTACTGCTCAATATGTGAAACTAGTGCAGAGAAATAATCAAAGCAAATAGAATGGCCAATTACATAGCCATTGGATTATATCGTGTCGTATCATACATTCCGCATGTCCCAAAGTGCTTCACATCCAATTAATTACTTTTGAAGTGAAGTTCTGGTCAGACCCACCTTGTGCCTTGGGTCCAGTTCTGGTCAGACCCACCTTGAGCCCTGTGCCCAGTTCTGGTTCCTGAGACATTCAAGCCCTGGAGGACTGATGTTAGGAAATTCTTTACACGCAAATTGATCACATGGAATGAATGGATCGGTGAAATTCCTCCCAATGTCCATAAGGCAATGGAGGAATGTCCAGAGTTACCCTTGCTGCATCATTAGACATGTAAACTAATCAACCCAAATAACTCAGTGTAAGTTGTATCTTCACACACTCCGTTTTTCTCCTCACAAACTTAAATCTGTTTCCCTTTGTCCCAGAGTTGGTGTTGGTATTGAGCATCCTGCTGGGATCTAGCTTACCTTTCCCTTGTACTTTACTCTGTAAGCTGCCCTTTTCCCATTATAAACATCCCGAGGACCTGCAGTCTTGCCTCATACTGCAGGTGCCCAGTCATATCCCTCTTCAAGGCCAGGATAATGGGACAGGCTCCTCCAAGGCTGGTGGGAATTGAAAGATTAGGTTAAATCAGCTCCGTTGGACACATCAAATGCCTTCCTTTAAAATTATAGCAGGGGCTGTCTCAAAAATAGAACACAGAACATAGAAAAATAGGTGCAGGAGTAAGCCATTCGGCCCTTCGAGCCTGCACCACCATTCAATAGATCATGGCTGATCATTCCTTCAGTACCCCTTTCCTGCTTTCTCTCCATACCCCTTGATCCCCTCAACCGTAAGAGCCATATCTAACTCCCTCCTGAATATATCCAGTGAACTGGCATCAACAACTCTCTGTGGCAGGGAATTCCACAGGTTAACAACTCTCTGAGTGAAGAAGTTTCTCATCTCAGTCCTAAATGGTCTACCCCTTATCCTAAGACTATGTCCCCTGGTTCTGGACTTCCCCAACATCGGGAACATTCTTCCCGCATCTAACCTGTCCTGTCCCGTCAGAATCTTATATGTTTCTATGAGATCCCCTCTCATCTTTCAGTCATTGAAGGTTGGCATGCAGGTGCAGCAGGCGGTGAAGAAGGCAACTGGTATGTTGGCCTTCATAGCTAGGGGATTTGAGTACAGGGGCAGGGAGGTGTTGCTACAGTTGTACAGGGCCTTGGTGAGGCCACACCTGGAGTATTGTGTACAGTTTTGCTCTCCTAACTTGAGGAAGGACATTCTTGCTATTGAGGGAGTGCAGCGAAGGTTCACCAGACTGATTCCCGGGATGGCGGGACTGACCTATCAAGAAAGACTGGATCAACTGGGCTTGTGTTCACTGGAGATCAGAAGAATGAGAGGGGACCTCATAGAAACGTTTAAAATTCTGATGAGTTTAGACAGGTTAGATGCAGGAAGAATGTTCCCAATGTTGGGGAAGTCCAGAACCAGGGGTCACAGTCTAAGGATAAGGGGTAAGCCATTTAGGACCGAGATGAGGAGAAACTTCTTCACCCAGAGAGTGGTGAACCTGTGGAATTCTCTACCACAGAAAGTTGTTGAGGCCAATTCACTAAATATATTCAAAAAGGAGTTAGATGTAGTCCTTACTACAAGGGGGATCAAGGGGTATGGCGAGAAAGCAGGAATGGAGTACTGAAGTTGCATGTTCAGCCATGAACTCATTGAATGGTAGTGCAGGCTAGAAGGGATGAATGGCCTACTCCTGCACCTATTTTCTATGTAAACTCCAGTGAATAAAGGCCCAGTTGATCCAGTCTCTCCTCATATGACAGCCCAGCCTTCCCTGGAATCAGTCTAGTGAACCTTCGCTGCACTCCCTCAATAGCAAGAATGTCTTTCCTCAGACTAGGAAACCAAAACTGAACACAATATTCCAGGTGAGGCCTCACTAAGGCCCTGTACAACTGCAGTAAGACCTCCCTGCTCCTATACTCAAATCCCCTAGCTATGAAGGCCAACATACCATTTGCCTTCTTCACCGACTGCTTTACCTGTATGTCAACTTTCAATGACTGATGTACCATGACACCCAGGTTTTGTTGCACCTCCCCTTTTCCTAGTGTGCTGCCATTCAGATAATCTGCCTTCGTGTTTTTGCCCCCAAAATGGATAACCTCACATTTATACACATTATACTGCATCTGCCATGCATTTGCCCACTTACCTAACCTGTCCATGTCATCCTGCAGCCTGTTAGCGTCCTCCTCACAGCTCACTCCGCCACCCAGTTTAGTGTCATCTGCAAACTTGGAGATATTACACTCTATTCTTTCATCCAAATCGTTAATGTATATTGTAAAGAGCAGGGGTCTCAGCACTGAGCCCTACGGCACCCCACTAGTCACTGCCTGCCATTCTGAAAAGGACCTGTTTATCCCGACTCTCTGCTTCCTGTCTGCCAACCAGTTTCCTATCCACATCAGTATATTACCCCCAATGCCATGTGCTTTGATTTTGCACAGCAATCTCTTGTGCGGGACGTTGTCAAAAGTCACAAACTCACAACTAGTGAAATTGGGAGCTCAAAACACAAATCCCGCGAGGTGCCAACCAGTGAACAGTGACATGGAGTGAGCTGTAAAATGTGAGAGTCTCCATTGGCAGAGAGTGAAAAGGATCATCATCATCATAGGCAGTCCCTCAGAATCGAGGAAGACTTGCTTCCACTCTAAGCATGAGTCCTTGGATGGCTTTACAGTCTAATATGAGAACCACAGTTTATGTCACAGGTGGGGCAGACAGTGGTTGAAGGGAAGGGTGGGCAGGAAGCCTGGTTTACCGCACGCTCCTTCTGCTGCATGCTCTCGGCGACGATACTCGAGGAGCTCAATGCCCTCCCGGATGCACTTCCTCCACTTAGGGCGGTCTATGGCCAGGGACTCCCAGGTGTCAGTGGGGATGTTGCACTTTATTAGGGAGGCTTTGAGGGTGTCCTTGTAACGTTTCCTCTGCCCGCCTTTGGCTCATTTGCCGTTAACGAGTTCCGAGTAGAGCGCTGGCTTTGGGAGTCTCGTGTCTGGCATGCGGACTTTGTGGCCCGTCCAGCGGAGCTGATCAAGTGTGGTCAGTGATTCAATGCTGGGGATGTTGGCCTGGACGAGGACGCTAATGTTAGTGTGTCTGTCCTCCCAGGGGATTTATAGGATCTTGCGGAGACATCGTTGGTGGTATTTCTCCAGCGACTTAAGGTGTCTACTGTATATGGTCCACGTCTCAGCCATACAGGAGGGCGGGTATTACTACAGCCTTATAGACCATGACTTTTGTGACAGTTATGAGGGACTGATCTTCAAACACTCTTTTCTTCAGGCGGCCGAAGGCTGCACTGGCGCACTGGAGGCGGTGTTGGATCTCCATCAATGCCTGCTCTTGTTGATCGGAGGCTCCCGAGATAGGGGAAGTGGTCTACATTGTCCAGGGCTATGGGGGCAATCGTTGCCAAGTTTGAGAGCGACCTGCCTAAGTCCGAAACTAGAGACCTAAACTTACATAAAGCCAATTACATGGGTGTGAGGGCCGAGTGGGCTACGACAGATTGGAAAAATAGATTAAAAGGTATGGCAGTAGATGAGCAGTGGCCCACATTTAAAGAAATATTTCATAATTCTCAACAAAAATACATTCCATTGAGAGTCAAAAACTCCGCAGGAAAAGTGATCGATCCGTGGCTAACTAAAGAAGTTAAGGATATCATTAGATTGAAAGAAGCTTATAATGTTGCGAGGGATAGTAGTAAGCCTAATGGGATCCAGGGCAAAGTGGCAAGTTGGATCCAAAATTGGCTGAGGGTAGGAAGCAAAGGGTACTGGTTGATGGGTGTTTTTGCGACTGGAAGGATGTTTCCAGTGGGGTTCCGCAGGGCTCAGTACTGGGTCCCTTGCTTTTTGTGATATACATCAATGATCTAGACTTGAATGTAGAGGTTATGATTAAGAGGTTTGCAGATACTAAAATCGGCTATGTGGTTGATAATGAAGAAAAAAGCTGCGGACTGCAGGAAGATACCAATGGAATTTAATCAGAAGTGTGAGGTAATACATTTGGGGAGGTCTAACAAGGCAAGGGAATACACATTAAATGGTAGGATATTGAGAACTGTAGAGGAACAAAGGGAAGTGCATGTCCACAGATCCCTAAAAGTTCAGCGGGACCTGGGGGTACTTGTGCATGAAACACAAAAGGTTAGTATGCAGGTATAGCAAGTGATCAGGAAGGCCAATGGTATCTTGGCCTTTATTGCAAAGGAGATGGAGTATAAAAGTAGGGAAGTCTTGCTACAGCTATATAAGGTATTGGTGAGGCCACACCTGGAATACTGCGTGCAGTTTTGGTTTCCATATTTACGAAAGGATATACTTGCTTTGGAGGCAGTTCAGAGAAGGTTCACTAAGTTGATGAGGGGGTTGACTTATGAGGAAAGGTTGAGGAAACTGGGCTGCTACTCATAGGAATTCAGAAGAATGAGAGGTGATCTCATCGAAACGTATAAGATTATGAGGGGGCTCGACCAGGTGGATGCAGAGAGGATGTTTCCACTGATGGGGGAGACTCGAACTAGGGGGCATGGTCTTCGAATAAGGGGCTGCCCACTTAAAACTGAGATGAGGACAAATTTCTTCTCAGAGGGTTGTAAATCTGTGGAATTTGCTGCCTCAGAGCTGTGGAAGCTGGGTCATTGAATAAATTTAAGACAGAAATAGACAGCTTCTTAAATGATAAGGGAATAAGGGGTTATGGGGAGCGGGCGGGTAAGTGGAGCTGAGTCCACAGCCAGATCAGCCATGATCTTGTTGAATGGCAGAGCAGGCTCGAGGGGCTAGATGGCCTACTTCTGTTCCTAATTCTTATGTTCTTATGATAAGGGAATAAGGGGTTATGGGGAGCGGATGGGGAAGTGGAGCTGAGTCCATGACCGGATCAACCATGATCTTATTGAATGGTGGAGCAGGCTCGAGGGGCCGTATGGCCTACTCCTGTTCCTATTTTTAATGTTATGTTCTTATAAGCTGCAAGGCGGCATACGGAATACTTGCCTTTATTAGCCGAAGCATAGAATACAAGAGCAGGGTGGTTATGCTTGAACTATATAAAATACTAGTTAGGCCACAGCTGGAGTACTGCGCGCAATTCTGGTCACCACATTGCAGGAAAGATGTGATTGCACTAGAGAGGGTACAGAGGAGATTTACGAGGATGTTGCCGGGAGTGAAGAATCTAAGCCATGAGGACAGATTGGATAGGCTGGATTTGTTTTCATTGGAACAGAGGAGGCTGAGGGAGATCTTACTGAGGTGTATAAAATTATGAAGGGCCTGGATATAGTGGATAGAAAGGGTCAATTTCCCTTAGCAGAGGGGTCAACAACCAGGGGGCATAGATTTAAAGTAATTAGTAGAAGGTTTAGAGGAGACATGAGGGGAACTTTCTTCACCCAGAGGGTGGTGGGGGTCTGGAACTCACTGCCTGAAAGGGTGGTAGAGGCAGAAACCCTCACCACATTTAAAAAGTACTTGGATGTGCACCTGAAGTGCCGTAACCTACAGGGCTACGGACCCAGAGCTGGAAAATGGGATTAGGCTGGATAACCCTCTTGTTGGCCGGCATGCACACGATGGGCCAAAATGGCCTCCTACTGTGCTGCAAACTTCTGATTCTATGATTAGGAAAATTTCAGAAACCAGCAAAGGATGATCATCCACAAAATTTATAAAAAAGGGGAAAAATCGAATATGACAGAAAACTGGCAAGAATATAAAAACAGATTGTAAGAGCGTCTACAAGTATGTACCGAGGAAGAAAGCACCAAAAGTAAACATTGGTCCCTTAGAGGCTGATGCAGGAGAAATTATTATGGGGAACAAGAAAATGAAGAGACTTTAAACAAATATTTTGCATCTGTCTTCACAGTAGAAGACACAAGTATACCAGAAATGGTGGGGAACCAAAGGGCTACTGAGGGTGGGGAATTTAATGTAATTCATATAAGTAGAGAAAAAGTAGAAGCTAATGGGACTAAAGGCCACACATCCCCTGGACCTGACGGCTTACATCCTAGGCTTCTAAAAGAGGTGGCTGGAGAGATAGTGGATGCGTTGGTTGTGATCTTCCAAAATTCCCCAGATTCTAGAATTGTTCCAGCGGATTGGAAGGTAGCAAATGTAACCCCGCTCTTCAAGAAAGGAGGGAGAGAGAAAACCGGGAAATATAGGCCAGTTAGCCTGACATCAGTCGTCGGGAAAATACTGGAATCCGTTGTTAAGGAAGTGGTACCAGGATACTTAGATAATCATAATATGATTAAGCAGAGTCAACATCGTTTTTTGAAAGGGAATCGTGTTTACTGCAGCAACTCCCAAACCCACAACCTAGAAGGACAGGGCAATAGGTGCATGGGAGTGAAGTTGCCCTGACGTGGGCACATATCATCGTCGCTAAGTCAAGATTCTGGAATTCCCGAATCCTTCCCTAACAGCACTGTGGGAGCACCTTCTCCACACGGACTGCAGCAGTTCAAGAAGGCGGCTCACCACCACCTTCTCAAGGGGCAATTAGGGATGGGCAATAAATGCCGGCCTTGCCAGCAACGCCCACATCCTGAGAATGAATTTTGAAGAATCAGCATATGTCTAGCGGGCAGATGTACACCATTCATGAGCCTTAAACAGGCTTCGAGATTATCAGAAGTGTCTGCTGCCCCCACACCATAATAATCGGTGTGGAAAATATCGGTGAGAACGGAGTTGAATAGGGTCGATGCACCTTGAAAGGAGCTCAGTTGCATGTTGAGAAGAGGGATTGGTGTTTATAGAGAGATCAACACCTGCAGGACTTTTTTCAGGGGAGCTTGAAGGAGGAATTGTGTTTGTGGCAAAGTAGTTGATCAACAGATGGGCAGCAGAAGCGATTGACTGGATGGAGTGGGTTTTATAGATCCAATGTGTTGCTCGAACGGCAATATCGCCAGTCGTGTGACTAGTAGTTGCCTGCGACGGTTCTTGAGTTAAATACCAAATGACACACAAGACAATGGCGGTACCGTTAATGTTCGTTTAATACAGAAGTAGTACAAGACTCATCACTTATACTTTATAGTTACCCAATAGGTCTGCGGATGATCAGTCCGTCCGGATACTGTTCTGTCGAGGCTCTCTTCCCTGGTGCCTACTTCTGCCGAGTGTTACTCCAAGTCCTCGCTATGGACTGTCCAAACCTGTCTATCTTTACCCTCCTTTTCATGCCTAACTAATTGAGTTGGTGCCAGTAAGTCGGAGGTGATCGGGGTCTTTCCTGCTGAAATTGACAGTGCATACTCGGTCTTTATGTTGGGGGAAATTGGCTCCGCTTTGGCCGGTGACCTTATGGCCAGTACTTCCACAGTACTCCCTTTGCCCAATCATCATATATACATATAATGATTTGATCACAGTAGGGTTTTAGCTTCGATACCGGGGCCTCTTTGTACTTGTCGTCCTCTTTCGATATTACTAATTTCTTCGTTTCCAAATCTCAATGGGTGAGTGCAGAAGCTTGGTTTGGGTATCGGGCAAATTTGTGTTCCGTAATGGTAGGTCCTTTTTGGTGGCGGTGAAGCAATAAGTCCCAAATAGGCACTCCTGACGCATGTCTGGGCCTTCACATTCAGCATGGTCAGAGTACAGTTCTTGGCGGTGCTGTTCCTGAAACCACACACTGCAGTGTGTTCACAGCTGGCATCCACCTGAAGGATGGGCTTCCTTGTTCCAGGTCAGACTCTGAATTTTGGTATTATTGATCCAGGTGGGGACTCGACCCTCTTTGGGTTCCTGCAGGTTTTCCCGTAATTATTCTATCATCCAGTTTCCATAACTTGCGCCTGAGTTTGGTTCTCTGCTTTCTGGGCAACATTGATTCATTGGTTGATAGTCTGAGCGTGACTTTCCAATACGGTGACCATTCTTCTCTCCAGCTTACCCTCATTTTTTTCCTGCCTCTGTTACCTGGCTCTGATTATTATTTAAACTCTTTAAAACCTGCTTTATTTGTTGGGTCAATCCCTTTATCTTAGCATTCAGATTAGTAATATCTTAAGGTATTGACTGTGGCTATTGCCCGTACGCATTTGCAATGCGTCTTTTCCGCCTACTCTTACTTTCCGTCTTATTCGGTCCTATTTCTTGTCTCAACAGTAGTGAAGTCAGGTCCTGATACAATTTTCTTAAATTGTCCGGGCACCAGTTGGGTAACTGAATATTACTTACGTTAAGTACAACAGGTATCAACTCCTACTGTACATTGTCATCAAATTACAGTAATAAACACACGCACAAAACACAAACATGTTCTGATTCCACCCTGTAGGATAATAAAACACAGTATCAGTTGCTCTTCTTACGGAGTAGGTCTTCCCATTCTCCTCGAACCCGGGTCAGAGCCAGGCAAAGGTATTGGATGGTTTTTAATCCATGCGACTGGTTTCCTTTCTGTCTCTGGGAACCGTTGTCCTCGCTTCTGTCTCCTGGTCGGGGGCGGGGGGGTGGGGGGGGGTGGGGGGATGACTCGAGGTGTGAGACTCATAGCTTCGAAACTCCGTGACAAACCGTCTGTTGGACTTGGTACCATCTCTTCGTGGGGGGCACGGGCTTAGTCAGGTGTCCCTGAGGCGGGTACCTGGTCCTCTTCTGAATCATTACCTTCTTTGGTGGCTTCCACTGAACTACTTGTGGCCTCTAAATTTTGGATAGGAAGCAAGACGGGTATTATACCTTGGGCTGGGAGCGGGTTAACTGCTGGGTCGGGTGGGGTGAGCCCGGTCTCTCCTGAATCTAACATGACGTGGTACATGTGGCTGTTCATTTTCCCAAAGGGTTTTAGCTGGTTAAGGTGGTGCCACTTGTACTTCCCTTGGCCATCCATGGCCTTGAACACTGAGGCACGAGCCTTTTCCCTTATACTAAATGGTCCGGCATATTTAGGGGCAAGGAAAGTTCCTTCCTTCTGGATTTTTACCATTACTTGGTCTCTGATTTTTAGTTCCCATGGGTGTACCTTCCCATCAAAGTAGGCCTTACTTTATTTATGTTTGTTTCCCAATGTCACTGCGGCAGCCATTCCAGCCGCTTCCAAACACTTGATCAAGTCTGAGATGTATCTCTCTGAGGACACGGACGTTTTCTGGATCTCATTCAAATCTAATCCCATGAAGGCTTGGACACCTCTCATGACCCTCCCGGTCATTAGCTCGTGGGGTGAATAGCCTGTAGAGGCGGCTACCACTGTGTTTCAGATGGCCATAAATACATAAGGGAGGACCTTGTTCCAGGACGTGTGGTTCTACTGTACTGATTTTTGTAACGTTTTTAATGTCCGATTCATGCGCTCTACCACTCCGCTTGAGTCCGGGTGGTAGGTGATACGGAATTTTTGTTTTAATACCCCTGTCAATTGCATGACCTGCTGCATAACTTGTCCCGTGAAATGCATTCTCTGGTCAGAATCGATGCCCTCTGGCAATCCCCATCTGGAGAACACGTCTTCCATAAATATTTTTGTAGTTGTGACGGGCGAGTTATTGTTAGTTGGAAATACTTCTATCTATTTGGAGAATGCGTCCACCATCACTCGGATGGTATTTCTTACCACCGGGACAGGTGGGTAAAGGTCCTACATAGTCTATCTGAAGTTGAGTCCAAGGGCCCTTGACCTGTCTAGTATGTCCTAATTCTGCCTGGATTTTGTACTGTGTTGGATTGTGAGCACATATCAGACAGTTTGTGATTATACCCTTCCACTTCTTGCTGTATTCCAGACCACCAGCTCCTTCAATTTGGCTGTGGTCCTATCTATTCCTTGATGCCCATTGATCCAGTAGTTCGGGGGAGTGGGGTAATCTCTGAAGGGTTAAAAGTGAATGATTTCATGCAACACAGCTGCGCGTCATACCTTCCGGTGGGCATCTCGAATTGCTGCATTAAGTCTGACATTTTCCATATACATCTATTGGCCTGGTCATAGACTAAAATATAAATTCTCATAATCAATTCCTATAATATCTGTCTCTCCCATGACCGGTGGAGTGGATAGGCATGAATGTTGAAAGAAATAGTGTCCCAATCCTATCTCTAATGGCTTAGTGAACGTTGCCATTCGGCTATGGCCAGTAAAGCCACTAAGTAAGACTTTCTGGTCACTCATTGTGTCGTGTGTGAATTGCTGTTTACTACTGAGGCAGGTTCTCGATCCTTCTGTGTCCCATAACCTGCTTTACTGCGGCCTCTAAAATTTGTACTGGGTCGTCGGCTGCCTTCCTGTGGCTCTGTTTTGCCTCAGCACCCTCGTAACCTGGCTTCTCTCCTTTCGGGAGCCTACAATCCCTGCTCCAGTGTCCCAAATTCCCACAGTTATAACTCTCTCGGGATTGAACCACATTATTTGACTCTTGACAAGGTGTTGCTTTCTGCTTGTACAGAGTGTTACCTTTTTTTCCCGCATTTTATCACTTCGACAAACAGGCATACTAATGTATGGTACCACGCATACCGATAGCTTACACATTACAATCGTTCTCTCTTTTATTCATAATAGCAGCACACACCCTTTTCTCCACTGGTCCACATTCTTGAATTGGTCTGAAAACTTTTATTTTAAAATACCCAATAGATGTGATTGCCTCATGTCCGGAACTAGAGGTTTTTCACACAATTTAAACCATGGCCATAATGAAAGTTTGAATTTTCACAGGTTAATTAACCTCTTAACTCCAAATTAATTCAAACCAATTTCAAACTAACCAGTGCCAGTTTAAAAAAAAAACTATATAGACACACACACACTTAAAGACAAGTTACAAACCATCCACATGCTTTTAACTTTACCATTCACACTGAAATATCAGAGGCTTTTAGTCCTGCTTTCCTCCACCTGTGCCCATGTCTGGGGGCTGTCTGATATGTATGCATTTGTCCCTTTTGGACTGTGGGGTTGGGCTTTTCCTGGTACTCTCTCCATGCACTAGTCATGTGCCTAATGATCCATGCTTCTGTGTAGGTCTCATCGGAGGCTTCAAAACGCTTTACCGATGTTTTACCATGAGCATTGGCGTGGGAGCATAAGGTTTTCTGCCACTGTGAACTTAGGGCGTCGGTCAAGGTTGCTCGATCTAAACCTGCCCCAAAGATGGTTTTAAATACAACCCACAATCTTCCTGTATAGGTGACGGGGTGTTCCTGGTCTCCCTGTGTAAATTGGGCCATTTCGTCTGCTGGGTTTTTTCTGTCTACTCCAGCGGCTGCCTCCACGGCTACCCACATGTCAGTTAGGGTGCCTGTGCCTCGGGGGAGAGCTCCAAAAATAATGGGCCGCACATATAGGGGTCTAAATGTAACCGTCTCCACTTTGTGTAAACCACCCGTTACTGTGGTCTGGTCTACAGCTGCTCTCTATAAGTGGTAGTTCTTCCCGTCGAACTAAATCCTTCGCTAAATCCTTCAACTGGGTTATGGAGAAGGGGGTTACGTATGTGGAGGGTGCATTGGCATCTGCTCCAGGAGTACGGGTAGTAGTTACGGGGTGCATGGGGATAGGATCGCTCCTCGGGGGTCCTGGGTATGGGGTTGGGTCATGGCCAGGTGCCTCCCAGCGGTCTGTACCTGAGCAACAATCACTGCCGCAGGGGTCACATTTACATGTCCCTCCCTAGTTCTCCCTATTTTACTAAGGGCTGTCTTCCCCAAAAGCATGCGTAACACCCTTTTGCGCGATCAATTGGCTTTCTAATTCTTTGATCGTTTTCTTGCACTGAGTATGGTCTGCTCTGTTTTCCCTATCAGTTATGTGAGCCGCTTGAAGGGATCTAAGGCCGGTTGCTAATTCGCAACATTTATTTTCCGACTAAGCTACTTGGTCTTGAGCCTCTGTGTACTTTTGCCTCATTTTCTCCTTATTTTGCTTGCTATTATCTGTCATAGTCATACTAGAGGCCAGATGCAACGTATAGAGTTTTTTTAATCGTTTGAGAGTCTCAATTTGATTGGCTTGCTCCGCCAATTTGAGGCTCAATTCCATCACTTTGTCTGTCATTCTTCCTACGTCCTGATATTTCGTGCTCATATTGATTTTGCAACGTTTTGTTGAGGTCTCTCTGCTTAAGTAATTCTGCATAACATTTAGGGGTCAATCTCACGAGCCACGTCTGATTTCCGCGCTCAAAACCGCGCCGAAAACTTACCTCAGTATTCTTCACTCCCTCGGGTCGATCCAGGCCCTCGGCGCGGCGCAGCACGAGCTGTGGGGGGCGAAGCCAGGTCCCTGCGCTGAAAACCCTGCCGGGACCTCTGCACATGCGCGCTACAGTGGGTGCGCATGTGCGCATGTGCAGTAGCTCCAGGTACCCGAAACTGTTGGGGAGAGGCCCGAAGCACGCCGCCCCTAGCCCTGGCCGAATGGCCTCACTGTGGCGGCGAAGATCAGGCTGCACCTCCCTCCTCTTCAGCTCCTGCTCTGGCTGTGGGCTCCAGCTTCCTCCCCTGTTCAGCTCACGCTCCCTCTAGCTCTCTCCCGCGCCCCCCCCAACTACGGCTCCGCTGCCCACGCGCCCCCCTCCCCCAGCTCCTGCTCTGCTCCCTCTCCACCACCCCGCCCGAAGTCTTAGGCCCGGCTTCTTCACGTCGGCCGGGCCTGTTCAGCCTCCTTCCTCTCCTCTTTTCCCACCCACCCCCCCCCCCCCCCCCCGTCTTCCCCACACCCCCCCCTCTCTCCTCTTCCCCCTCCCCATCTGTCTCCCCTCTCCCCCCCTGTCTCCCCTCTCCCCCCCTGTCTCCCCTCTCCCCCCCTGTCTCCCCTCTCCCCCCCTGTCTCCCCTCTCCCCCCCTGTCTCCCCTCTCCCCCCTGTCTCCCCTCTCCCCCCCTGTCTCCCCTCTCCCCCCCTGTCTCCCCTCTCCCCCCCTGTCTCCCCTCTCCCCCCCTGTCTCCCCTCTCCCCCCCTGTCTCCCCTCTCCCCCCCTGTCTCCCCTCTCCCCCCCTGTCTCCCCTCTCCCCCCTGTCTCCCCTCTCCCCCCCTGTCTCCCCTCTCCCCCCCTGTCTCCCCTCTCCCCCCCTGTCTCCCCTCTCCCCCCCTGTCTCCCCTCTCCCCCCCTGTCTCCCCTCTCCCCCCCTGTCTCCCCTCTCCCCCCCTGTCTCCCCTCTCCCCCCCTGTCTCCCCTCTCCCCCCCTGTCTCCCCTCTCCCCCCTGTCTCCCCTCTCCCCCCTGTCTCCCCTCTCCCCCCCTGTCTCCCCTCTCCCCCCCTGTCTCCCCTCTCCCCCCCTGTCTCCCCTCTCCCCCCCTGTCTCCCCTCTCCCCCCCTGTCTCCCCTCTCCCCCCCTGTCTCCCCTCTCCCCCCTGTCTCCCCTCTCCCCCCCTGTCTCCCCTCTCCCCCCCTGTCTCCCTCTCCCCCCTGTCTCCCCTCTCCCCCCCTGTCTCCCCTCTCCCCCCCTGTCTCCCCTCTCCCCCCCTGTCTCCCCTCTCCCCCCCTGTCTCCCCTCTCCCCCCCTGTCTCCCTCTCCCCCCCTGTCTCCCCTCTCCCCCCCTGTCTCCCCTCTCCCCCCTGTCTCCCCTCTCCCCCCCTGTCTCCCCTCTCCCCCCCTGTCTCCCCTCTCCCCCCCTGTCTCCCCTCTCCCCCCCTGTCTCCCCTCTCCCCCCCTGTCTCCCCTCTCCCCCCTGTCTCCCCTCTCCCCCCGTCTCCCCTCTCCCCCCTGTCTCCCCTCTCCCCCCCTGTCTCCCCTCTCCCCCCTGTCTCCCCTCTCCCCCCCTGTCTCCCCTCTCCCCCCCTGTCTCCCCTCTCCCCCCCTGTCTCCCCTCTCCCCCCTGTCTCCCCTCTCCCCCCCTGTCTCCCCCCCTGTCTCCCCCCCTGTCTCCCTCTCCCCCCCTGTCTCCCCTCTCCCCCCCTGTCTCCCCTCTCCCCCCTGTCTCCCCTCTCCCCCCCTGTCTCCCCTCTCCCCCCCTGTCTCCCCTCTCCCCCCCTGTCTCCCCTCTCCCCCCCTGTCTCCCCTCTCCCCCCCTGTCTCCCCTCTCCCCCCTGTCTCCCCTCTCCCCCCTGTCTCCCCTCTCCCCCCCTGTCTCCCCTCTCCCCCCCTGTCTCCCCTCTCCCCCCTGTCTCCCCCTCTCCCCCCTGTCTCCCCTCTCCCCCCTGTCTCCCCTCTCCCCCCCTGTCTCCCCTCTCCCCCCCTGTCTCCCCTCTCCCCCCCTGTCTCCCCTCTCCCCCCTGTCTCCCCTCTCCCCCCTGTCTCCCCTCTCCCCCCCTGTCTCCCCTCTCCCCCCTGTCTCCCCTCTCCCCCCTGTCTCCCCTCTCCCCCCTGTCTCCCCTCTCCCCCCTGTCTCCCTCTCCCCCCTGTCTCCCCTCTCCCCCCTGTCTCCCCTCTCCCCCCTGTCTCCCCTCTCCCCCCCTGTCTCCCCTCTCCCCCCCTGTCTCCCCTCTCCCCCCTGTCTCCCCTCTCCCCCCTGTCTCCCCTCTCCCCCCTGTCTCCCCTCTCCCCCCTGTCTCCCCTCTCCCCCCCTGTCTCCCTCTCCCCCCCTGTCTCCCCTCTCCCCCCTGTCTCCCCTCTCCCCCCTGTCTCCCTCTCCCCCCCTGTCTCCCCTCTCCCCCCCTGTCTCCCCTCTCCCCCCCTGTCTCCCCTCTCCCCCCTTGTCTCCCCTCTCCCCCTGTCTCCCCTCTCCCCCCTGTCTCCCCTCTCCCCCCCTGTCTCCCCTCTCCCCCCCTGTCTCCCCTCTCCCCCCTGTCTCCCCTCTCCCCCCCTGTCTCCCCTCTCCCCCCGTCTCCCCTCTCCCCCCCTGTCTCCCCTCTCCCCCCCTGTCTCCCCTCTCCCCCCCTGTCTCCTCTCCCCCCTGTCTCCCCTCTCCCCCCTGTCTCCCCTCTCCCCCCCTGTCTCCCCCCCCTCTCCCCCCCTGTCTCCCCTCTCCCCCCTGTCTCCCTCTCCCCCCCTGTCTCCCCTCTCCCCCCTGTCTCCCCTCTCCCCCCCTGTCTCCCCTCTCCCCCCCTGTCTCCCCCTCTCCCCCCTGTCTCCCTTCCCCCCTGTCTCCCCTCTCCCCCCCTGTCTCCCCTCTCCCCCCCTGTCTCCCCTCTCCCCCCTGTCTCCCCTCTCCCCCCCTGTCTCCCTCTCCCCCCCTGTCTCCCCTCTCCCCCCCTGTCTCCCCTCTCCCCCCCTGTCTCCCCTCTCCCCCCCTGTCTCCCCTCTCCCCCCCTGTCTCCCCTCTCCCCCTGTCTCCCCTCTCCCCCCTGTCTCCCCTCCCCCCCTGTCTCCCCTCTCCCCCCTGTCTCCCCTCTCCCCCCTGTCTCC